>NW_027097135.1:0-60000 GCF_019320115.1 Miscanthus floridulus | reverse complement strand
GTAGCGACACTTATTTAGGGACAAATGGAGTATATATGAAGTTGTGTAGTTCCATATATGAACAACTACATACGTAATATGTTCCATATACATGACCCAAACACCTTTAATCCGTTGGCCTATATATGAAGTTGTGTACTTCAAAAAAAAGGCAATGAATAATTGTATGCCTATATAAGGAATCTAGTATTTTACTTACACTAGTTGTAGCAGGCTTCATTGGAGCGAAATGTATTTTGAGTTCTGAAACCCTGGCATTTTCTGTGTATACAATTTCTGTGCGTTTGACAGTGCCCATTGCCATAGTAAGTTCTCCCGTCCCTCCAACAATGCTCCACTCACCATTGATTTGGGAAGTCCCAGACAACTGAAGTGTAGACCCAGTGAACCTGTGTTGTGCACAGACACATAATAAAATATAAGAAAACTTTGCATTATAAAAAAATGATTACGTATGCTACATGCA
The DNA here is from genome assembly GCF_019320115.1 of Miscanthus floridulus. Lineage (NCBI taxonomy): Eukaryota > Viridiplantae > Streptophyta > Magnoliopsida > Poales > Poaceae > Miscanthus > Miscanthus floridulus. Next base: position 59,534 of record NW_027097135.1, on the reverse strand, counting down.
GTTAACCCCAGCATAAAGTTTTCTCATCAATATATATCTTGTGGTATGCATGTTGACAGAAACCTGAAAATGCGGACAAGGCTTTTTCTTGAAAAATAGCCTGGGAATTGAACAAATGTTGTGCAAATGAATGTGTGTACGTACTACTAAAGAATGCATCATTCTCTGTTAGCTCACCTTTGGTCCACGACCACTAATAATCCCAGGGAGTAGTGGAACACGAGATTGGGAGTATGGGCAACTTGCACACCAGTACCCTGCAGATGTCCGACGATGTTTGCATCAGGACCTGGTCCATCGGCTACAGGCCAGGAGAAGACCCAGGTTGTGCCCATTTTTGATCCACTTGTGGTAGTTACTCCATTAGTGTTTGGTCCAGAATACACCTCCTTGTTTGTGTATAGGGTCATCTTAAGCTCACGATATTGAGGTGGCGCACGAGGAGCAATGGCGCAATAGGCCATGGTGGCTAGCGAGCGTGTTCACAGTAGGGGAGAAAGTTAAGACGGAGTGTGTGTTATTTGGATCGGAGGGATGGCAGCTATATTTTGCTCTTTACTTGTGTTTTATGAGAACTGTGGAGGAGATGTGCTGAATTTATAGATGGCCACAACGCGCGCGATTCTTATTTATTTATCGGTAATGCGACAAACAGGATGTCTAACACCAGCGACTCCTCTCCGGACGCTTGGTGTAACGTGCACCACAACTTTACCTCACTGCCGCACACACCACTCGCCTAAATGAATAAAAAAACAAAATCAACACCTGCTCGCCTCGCTCCGCACGCGTTGCCTGGCCAACGAGCTCTTCTCTCTCGTGCTTCCCTGCTACTCCGCTCTCTCTCTCTCTCTCTCTCTCTCTCTCTCTCTCTCTCTCTCTCTCTCTCTCTCTCTCTCTCTCTCTCTCTCTCTCTCTCGCTTGCCCATCCCGGTGCGCGCCCTCCCCCACCCCGACGTCCTCCTCCCCCACCCCGGCGGCTCCTTCCACCACCCCGGTGGCGTCCCTCCCCCCACCCCGGCGTCCTCACCCACCGGGAGCCTCCAATGCCGCAGATCTGATAGCCCTCTCCCCCACCCGGTGAGATCCATAGAGCACAAGTAAGATCCTTGGAGGTGGTGTGGTGTTGTTGTAAGGGAGTGGGCGGCTCTCCCCCACCCCAGCGCAGCGCCCTCCCCACCCCCGGTGGCACCTTCTCTCACCTCGACGACCAAGCTCCCCCCACTCTAGCGGCCATGGCACTCCTTGCCCCCCATCCCCCATCGTCACCGCCGAGCCAAGCCCGATACTGGTGGCGCTGGTGCTCACGTGTAGCTGTTCGCCGCCGTCTCCGACCCTGACGGCAGGAATCGACCGGCCTAGCATTCTCCTCCCATATGTTGCATGTGTATGTTTCAAGTGTTTTAGGCATTTCAGATGTATATTGCAATTATTTTATATGGATGTTGCAAAAGTAGATCGGGGCATGTTGCAAGTGTTTCAGAGGCATGTTGCAAGCATTTGTTCAAAATATTTTATCTGTTTCCAGACATATGTTTCAATCATTTTGATATGGATGTTGCATATGTTTTCACACATATGCTGCAACAGTATATTCGAAAATGTTTGATATTTTCAGTCTTATGTTGCAGTAAGTGTTTTCATGTTGCAAGTTGCAAGTGTTCTATCTGTATGTTGCATATGTTTTCACACATATGTTGCAAGTATATGTTCCAGATGTTTCATCTGTTTGAGATGTATGTTGCATTCAAGTGTTTCATGTTGCATGTGTTTCATGCTGTTCGGATAGTCAGGGGTCGCTGGGGAATGGGGTGCGGCGAGTCGGTGGCCGACGGACGTGGGGCACTAGGGGTCGGCGGTCTGGGGCATGGTGGGGTGGGGTGCGCCTGTGGGGGCGAGGCAAACCGATGGGGATAGGGGCAGGGTGCGTGAATGGGGGCAGGTCAGGCGTTGAGGTGGGCATATGCTTATCTGTAGGCTCGACCGCACGCGTGTTGTTGGGCCTACAAATAAGCATGGTGAGGTGTGTATTTTTTTTATTTGTATTTTAACATTTCAGCAGGAATTTGCACCGTCCAACACTAAGCATCCAGATCGGATGTCTGGGCGCTAGCAACTCCATTTTTTATTTTATTTTGTTTTATTTTGTTTTATTTTATTTTTTATTTTATTTTTTTATTGTTTTCTTTTCTTGCTTCTATTTATTCTTTTTTTCTTTTCTTTTTTAGATTTCTATGTTTTTTCATTGTTATTTTATTTTTTCTTTCTATTATTTCTTTTTAACTATACTTTAATATTTATTTATTTTTATTTTTATGCTTTATTTTTCTTTCTATTTCTTATTTCTTTTTACTCTCATTTACCTATATTATATGATATACATATGATGTTTATGTAATATATATATGTGATGTTATATGATGCATTTTGTCATGTTCATATAGTATACATATGATGTTTTTTTATGTATTTTGTGTTGTTCATGTATACATATAGTATTCATGTACCGTATATATGTGATGCTCTATGATGTATTTTTGTGATGTTCATGTTGTACACATGTGATGTTCTATGATGTATTTTTTTATGTTCATGCAGTATATATGTGATGTTCTGATATAATCTGTCATGTTCACGTATTATACATATGATGTTATGTGATGTATTTTGCGTTGTTCAAGTAGTATACCTATGATGTTCTTTGTGATGTTCTGTAATATAAATGTGATGTTCTATGATGTATTTTTGTAATGTTCACATGGTATACCAGTGATGTTTTATATATTTTTGCGATGTTCACGTGTGATATACATGTGATGTTATGTGATGTATTTTTATGATCACGTAGTAAACCTCTCCCCCACATTATTTTTGTTCCTATTTTCTATTTTTTCAAATAACTCTATGATATATACTCGCTCTTGCGTGCTAGGTGCTGCACTCTTCTGTGTGAGATACGCGTACCGCACTCTTCTGTGTGCGAGTATGTGTGGTGGACTCTTCCGGATGAGAATAATGTGGGGGCGACATGAGGTAGGCCAGATGCAACTAAGCGCAGTGGGAAACTATCGGCGCCTTGGTTCACACTGGTAGAGAACAGAGCTCTCAATGTTTCCATCACCAAACATCTGGTAAAGGTCAAGACCAGCCTCATCAATAAATTCACCAAGGTGATCCAAATCGACATCCGGAGGTATGTTTGCCTGATGCATTAATCCTAAATTCGAACCATATTCATTACCAACAACTAGCGGGGGGACTAATTGGTGCGATTGTTGTCCGAGTTGGGCAACTCCTTTCCCTGCCCGATTCTTTTTCTATGCCGCCTCAATTGACTTGGTGAGAGTGCGGTCATAGTCCGTTAACGTTGATTTGGACGGCTTACGAGATTCCCGCTGTTGTTGCTGGTAAGAAGCCACCTTTTTTCTTAGAATATCTGGAGCTACGAAGAAGTACGGTTTCTCCGAGTTTCTCCTTGCTTCTTGATTCTTTTTAAGTTTGTCATAGAATCTGGACATATCTTTTTTATATGCATCAGTTCCTTCTTCCTTCTCTTCAGATATTATTTTGGGAATAGCCCTTGGTTTCATGGTGGCTTTCTTTGCCGGCGGGGACTGGTTCTTCGTTTGCGGGGCTGGCCTCTTGCTAGCACTTGGCTTCTTGGTAGGCGGGGGCGGGGGAGGCGTTGGAGACCTCCTTGGAGGTGGTGGCAGCGGCGTTGGAGACCTCCTTGGAGGTGGCGGCTGCGGCGTTGGAGACCTCCTTGGAGATGGTGTGGATGCAGCCTCGCCTTCCAACACAATGTCATCGTGCAGAGCACTATGATGATCTGACGATTGAACAATTGGATTTAGGTTGGGGGAGGATCTGCTACAAAAAAAAGGAATGCCATATTATTATGAGCAGATTGTTAATTATTTAAGCCAATATAAATTAATGATGTAGTGTTTTCATCCGCACCTATGGTGAGGTAGTTCAGGAGGAGGTGGAGCCGACATCCCGGGAATGATGATGTAGCGCTTGCGCCATAGAACGAATGTCTTCTCTGCTTCTCCTAGAGTCTTCTCGCCATCACCTCCAGGAATGTCAAGAGGCAAATCACTAAAACCTTTTTCAGCTTTATCTACCGAGATGGTAGCATATCCTTCTTGGATTATATTCCCATGAATCCTTGGTGTCTTGGTTCGGTCGATAGGATTAACAAGACCGATAGCCACCTTGATTGTGGAATTCCCCTTTAGAATGTGTAGCTCACACGATGTACAAGGTTCAGTGACATCATCCACAGGGAAGCGCAGTCCTATGTCCCCTTGATTTGGTATCTTCGTGGAAGCGCAGCTGCTTTTCAACTGAATAGATTGGCTAATGTTTATTCCTGGCTCTGATGCCTGCTTGCTTGCACTCACTGCTATTTGCACTTGCCTTCAGATTTCCTCCTGCATTCTCGCTTCAAGGTTTTTTTCCTGCTCCTGTGCTTCACGCACCGCTTCCTCCAACCTCTGGAGCCGCTGTGCCTCTTCTTCCTTCTTTCTCTAGCGACTTCTGTAGGAAGGTCTGTCCTGAGGGATCCATGCTCCCACGAGACACTTCCTTTGCCTCTAGTTTGGCCACCATGTTCAATAGTCCCGATGGCGTATGTCAGCTCATCCTTCTCTCTGTTGGGTTTGAACGCACCACTAGCAGTAGCTCTCTGAGCATAAAACAATCTTTCTGCTGCTTCTTGCAGTCTTGCACCATAAACGCACTTCCCTGTCTCCTGGTCCAGTGTTCCCCCATGAGCGAAAAACCAATTCTTTGCACGCTCTCCCCACTCGAGTGATTCGGGTGTGATACCCTTGGCAAGAAGGTCTGCTTCCATTTTGTTCCACTTCTTAATGGCAGTCGGGTAGCCACCTGATCCCAAGTTATGGTGGTATGTCTTCTGTTAGGCATTACGTTGGTTCTTTATCACCCGACTCACACCCTCTTCCGACGTCTTGTACTGTACAAACTCATCCCAATAGGGCCTCTGCTTTGAGATCGGGCCTGGGATAGTAAAATCTGGTGCTATGTTCTTCTTGACATACGTCGTGTATAGGTGTTTCTTCCAAGTCTGAAACTGGGTGGCCATCTTCTTCATTGCCCAATCCCTAACTCGCTCCTTCAATTCATCACCATCTATTATATCATCATAACCATCTGTTTGGAGCGTGAAATGTACCAAGACATCTTTCCAAATTAACGTCTTGTCACGATCGGAGACAAAACTGATATGAGGAGCATTGGTCTTCTTCTTCCATTCGCGGGTACTGATCGGGAGCCGGTCTCGTACAAGGTAACCACAGTGGTGCATGAATTTCGTTTTATTTGCCCCCCCGGTTCGCCTGTATCCACATTGAACTCCGAGATGATGAAGCGGCCCTCCAATGGCTTTTTGGGACCTTGAACATTTTTACTCTTCGTTGTAGTTGTTGATGTCGATCCAGAGGGCTACAAAACATAAACATTATTTTTAATGTCATGAGCACACATAAGACATATGATAATTATATAGCTAATAATAAAAAATATATACTTGGCCAATATGTTGTTGCTCATTTTGTTCAAGAGCTAAGTACTGACTCCCGTCATCTGCATCCTCTCGCACGTTATTTTTAGCACCATCATCGCCGGCAACTTGAGTGCCAGTGTTGATCAAATTCATCATCAACTCCTCCTCATCCATGTTTCTCGGGTTGGCCATCTAGCTTCAAAAAACAAAACCAATATATAGTACGTCAAATCTTTGCTTACATGCGTAAAATCTACGAACAATATGCATTATTAAATCTTGCCCCTCGGTCACGGACGCAATTCAAGGGTGGCGGTGCTCCGCCGTATAAACCCTAAACCCTAAATGAGTAGGTTTTGATGGGTGAAGGTTGGTTTGCATGATAAGAAGAATCAGGAAGCGAGTAGGTTTTGGCGGCGGTCCCGCCTGAAACAAAAGGGGGGGCGTCGCTACGCATTAGGTTTTATTAAACAGAAAATAGCGAGCCTCGCCTAAAAGAAAGGGGGCATCATTGCGCGTCAAGTTTCTGAGAACAATAAACGATGAGCCTCGCCTAAAAGAAAAGGGGGGCGTTGCTGCAAACCAAAGTGACAACAAAATCGCACTGCATCCTGACTCGTCGAGTAAACAGCTCCAAATAATGTTTACAATGATTGGAACCCTCGAAGAGGTTCACAACAACACGCCAAAAATGATCGAACGAGGGCAGTGGAACCAGCCTAAACCCTAGGGCGAATGAGGGCGGCGGTGCTCCGCCGTATAAACCCTAAACCCTAGGGCGAATGAGGGCGGCGGTGCTCCGCCGTATAAACCCTAAACCCTAGGGCGAACGAGGGAGGCGGTGCTTCGCCGTATAAACCCTAGGGTGAACGAGGGCGGCGGTGCTCCGCCGTATACATAGAAACGCATGGCGCTTATAGATGGCGCGTATACACTGGATTTTTTTCTGTTCCTTTGGCGCTTTCTTTCTTATAATAGTTAGCGCGACAGAGAATAATGCCCGTCTGAACGCCGTGTGTGACGTGCCATGAAAATTAGTTAAGTATACGTTTGGGTTTGTGATCGATACACACATTTGTTGACGTACGTACGTATGCAAACCAAAGTGACAACCAAAGTTTCAGTAGCTACTGTATCGAGCCATGAGTGAACTTGCCATGAGTGAACTTGCCTAAAACAGTGTGTTTCATGCATGGAGATGGAATAAGGCGGATCCGAGCAAGCACAGCGTGCTCCTCATCATCGATCTGTTGGTCACGGTGTAGCCTAGAGATGGAACGGAGCAAGAAGCGTATACCTTGGGAATGGAGGAGAGGAAGCACAGCGTATACCTTGGCGGCCTCGTCGTCGCACCGTGTCAATGCGGCGAGGGTACGTACGGTACCGGTGTGGCCGCGCGTCTAGCGGGGGTGGCCGGGCAGCAGTGGCGCCACGAGGTCGTCGGCGCGCGGGGTGGCGTGGGGACCGCGGACGCGTGTGAGGCGGTGGCAACGATCGACGTCGGGCGGGGTGGCGGCGGCGTCCTCGGTGTGGTGGGCCGAGTGGCGTGGGCGCAAGGGGAGAGGAATCGGCGAAGAACGCAAGGAAGAAGATGGCAGTGGTATATATATGCCACGCCCCTTTACTCCCAGTGCCATCCCCCCACCGGGAGTAAACGTCCTTTACTCCCAGTGCGTGTTACCAACCGGGAGTACTCCCGGTTGGTAATAAGCACCGGGAGTAAAGGTTTTTTTGGCGGGCCACGAAACTGCAGCCCACCTTTACTCTCAGGTGGGCTTCCAACCTGGGAGTAAAGGTGGGCTGCAGTTTCGTTTCCTGCGTGTTTTAAGGAAATTTTTTTAATAGAAATGCAATAGTCTTGTTAAATACATAGTAAATTAAATAAAAGGCATAAAATTATTTTGTTAAAAATATGGATTTTCTTTTTCTTTATTGCACATAGGAAAAATCTATAACCTAACTTTTTTATTTTTTGTTACAATTATAAAACATAATGTAACTAATATTTATTATTTCGTTAATGCAAAAATGTAGTGTTTAATTAAAATTATTAAAATTATTGGTTTTGGACAGGAAATTTGTTTTCACATCATTTTAACGTTAATATTTTAATTTTTCATCACTCAATATCCTAATTTACCTTTTTGAGAGAGAAATCCCACCAAATCAAACATTGATTTAATTTGAAACATGACATAATAAACATCTGAATTCACAATTATTACATAATATCTCAAACACACACTACATTAAATCACTATATCATCAAGTGGGCACAGCAGTGAACTTCTTCTTTACGTATGTCCCTTGGTTATGATCGCGTCGTAACCATGGTGTGTCCTCATCATTTACCAAGATGCTAGGGTCTTTGTTCGCTTTGAAGGGCGGAATTCGGTCATCCTTTTCATAATCTTCTGACATGTCTGACTTGTCCTCAATTTCCACGATGACTCTTTTCCCTGAAAGAACTATGTGGCGCTTTGGCTCTTTGGTTGAGTCATTATCGTTTTTCCCTCTTTTTGGTTTGGTAGACATATCATTGACATAGAACACCTGATTCACATCCTTGGCAAGGACGAATGGTTCGTCTTTGTACCCAATATTACTTAGGTCTACTGTTGTCATTCCATACTCGTTGTCTACTGTTACCCCGCCTCCGGTCACCTTGACCCATTGGCACTTGAACAATGGGATCTTCAAAGTAGGTGCATATTCTAGTTCCCATATTTCATCTATGCGTCCATAATATGTCTGCTTATTCCCATTCGGGTCTGTGGCATCCATGCGGACACCACTGTTTTGGTTGGTACTCCTTTTATCTTGGGCTACTGTGTAGAATATGTTCTCATTTATCTCGTACCCTTTGTATGTGACGATATGCCATGATGGTTGCATAGCCAATAAATACAGTTGCTCATGGATGCTCTCATCACCTTGACATTTTTTTCACAACCAACCGCCGAAAGTTTCCATGTGCTTATGAGTAATCCAAGCTTCAGTCTTCCCTGGAAACTCGGATCGTAAGAGATCCTTGTGTGTCTCAATATACGGATCTACCAAAGAGGAGTTCTGTAGAACTGTGTAGTGCGCTTTAATGAAATAATCATCATCCGTACCAATATATGTTTTTCTCCCTAGTGTTCCCTTTCCGCTTAGTCTCCCCTCATGTCTCGATTCAGGAACACCAATCGAGTCAAGGTCAGGAATAAAGTCAACACAGAACTCAATGACCTCTTCTGTTCCATAGCCCTTGGCGATGCTTCCTTCTAGGCGAGCACGGTTGTGAACATATTTCTTCAGGACTCCCATGAATCTCTCTAAGGGGAACATGTTGTGTAGGAACACAGGACCAAGAATGAAAATCTCCTTGACTAGGTGAACTAGGAGGTGTGTCATGATATCAAAGAAGGAAGGAGGGAACACCAACTCAAAGCTGACAAGACATTGAACCACATCATTCTGTAGTTTAGCTAGATCAGTTGGATCAATTGCCTTCTGAGAAATTGCATTGAGGAATGCACATAGCTTCACGGTGGCTAGACGTACATTTGGAGGTAGAATTCCTCTTAATGCAACTGGAAGTAATTGCGTCATGAGAACGTGACAGTCATGGGACTTTAAGTTACAGAATTTCTTCTCTGGCACATTTATAATACCCTTTATATTTGAGGAGAATCCAGATGGTACCTTGATGTTGTTTAAGCATTCAAACATGATTTCCTTCTCCTCTTTGCTTAGAGTGTAGCTAGCAGGACGTAAGTAATGGCGTCCATCATCTGTCTTCTCTGGATGCAGGTTGTCTCTTTCTCTCAAACAACGCAGGTCCTGTCGTGCTTCAAATGTGTCCTTAGGCTTTCCATACACACCCATGAAGCCTAGCAGGTTCACACAAAGATTCTTCATCAGGTGCATCACGTCGATCGAGCTGTGGACCTCTAGGACTTGCCAATAGGGTAGGTCCCAAAATATGGACTTCTTCTTCCACATGGGTGCGTGACCGTTAGCGTCGTTCGGAACAGGTTGGCTTCCATGTCCTTTTCTAAAGATGACTTTCACATCATTGACCATATCGAGTACATCCTCACCGGTTCGGTTGCGAGGCTTGGTCAGGTGGTCTGCCTTCCCTTTAAAATGCTTGCCTTTCTTTCTTACGGGGTGATTTGCAGGAAGAAATCGACGATGGCCAAGGTACACGACCTTTCGACATTTTTTCAAGAATACACCTCTAATATCACCGAAGCAGTGTGTGCATGCATTATATCCCTTGTTTGACTGTCCTGAAAGATTACTTAGAGCAGGCCAATCATTGATTGTTACGAACAACAATGCTCGCAGATCAAAGTGTTCCTGTTTGTACTCATCCCACACACGTACACCTTCTTTATTCCACAAAATGAGAAGTTTGTCAATAAGTGGTCTCAGGTACACATCGATGTCAATGCCAGGTTGCTTCGGGCCTTGGATGAGCACAGTCATCATAATGAACTTCCGCTTCATGCATAACCAAGGAGGAATGTTGTAGATACTTAGAGTAACAGGCCAAGTGCTATGACTACTGTTCTGCTCTCCAAAAGGATTGATACCATCTGTACTTAAAGCAAACCTTAAGTTTCTTGCGTCATTTGCAAACTCCGGGAATTCTCTGTCGATTGCTCTCCACTGGGACCCATCAGCAGGGTGTCTCAATATATTGTCTACCTTACGGTCTTCTTTGTGCCATCGCAACAATTTTGCATGTTCTTTGTTTCTGAACAGACGTTTCAAGCATGGTATTATAGGAGCATACCACATAACCTTGGCAGGGATTTTCTTCCACGGACGTTCGCCCTCAACATCACCAGGGTCATCTCGCCTGATCTTATACCGCGATGCATGGCATACCGGGCATGCATCCAATTTCTCGTACTCTTTGCCACGGTATCGGGACATGTGAATAAATAACCATCCGTACTAGTTGACCTTGCTTACGTGATCATCTCGGCGAGCATTTCTCCACCGGACGGCACCGTACTTGGTCAAGGAAGAGCTCCGATTCTACGAGGAAGGGAACACGGTCTTCCACGACCGTTGCCGCTCTCACTCGTAGAATCAAAGCTCCTCCTTGACGTCCGTTACCGCTCGGCAGAGAACATGCTCGCCGAGATGAACACGGTCCACAAGTTCAACTAGCTACTTTAACCTTCTTTCATGTAAATATGCAAGCTTGAAGTGATTTTGAGCTCAAATTGCTTACAAATGAAAAAACCATATATATATATATATATATATATATATATATATATATATATATATATATATATATATATATAGTGAACAAAATGAGATAAGACAATGGTGAAAAATGAGAGTATGAGATTGGTAACCTTTACAACTGAAGAATCGACGGAGGAATCGAAGAATGGATGGAGGAACAATGGAGGGAGGGAGGAAGCAAGAACACTAGTGCAGTGAGCTTCAAAATATGCTGAGCTCGGGCTCGGGGAGGAAGAAGGAGACGGCGGGATATAAAGGGGGACCTTTAGTCCTGGTTGGTGGATCCAACCGGGACTAAATGTAACTTTCCAACCCCGGGCGCAGCCACGACCCGGGAGTAGACCTTTACTCCCGGTTGGAGCCACCAACCGGGAGTAAAAGTATACCTTTAGTCCCGGTTGGTGGCTCCAACCGGGACTAAAGGTCCCTGCCACCTCTGCCTAGCGCAGTAGCCGTTGGGCAGGGACCTTTAGTCCCGGTTGGAGCCATCAACCGGGACTAAAGGTATCTCTAGTCCCGGGCGTAAAAAATGCCGGACTAGAGCTCATTTTGGCCGAGGATCAAAAGTCTGTTCTCTACTAGTGTCAGTTCGAACGGTCGGACCGCAACACTGCCCCACAACGCGTGGTTCACATGTGATGGGAGTTGCTAGACCCTGAGCGAGAACACGAGGAAACACACGAAAAGGCTGCTGTCAAAGCAACATACTGTATAGCCAAAGCGCAGAAAGCAGGATGACGTGACTGTCTCTGACTTTTTTTTTATGCATGAGTTTTACAATCGATCTCAGACATGCATTGCAATAGAGCACTTGACATGCATTTGCATCCGTCAACGCTCTGTTACAAAAGTGCGCTTTCACGCCAGCATTTGTTTCGTGTTCGGGAATTGTTTATTTTCTAGTCTTGAAATGTAACTTTGTTGCTGCATGACACTGAATTCATCTAGGCTAGCTATGGCAAACAGCTTCATATATAAATGTTGTCAGCAACACAAGCCTGGATGGTGGTGTGCCGAGCACTGACGGCGACAACACCGTGCTCGGTAACAGTAAGGAAGATGGGCCGAGGAGAAGTGCACGAGAGCGCCGGCCCAGTGCTCGAGTCCAAGGCCCAGACTGGGTGTGTGAAGCGTTGCCAGCTAGCAAGGGAGACGTAGGCGAGTAGTATTTGAGCGCTAGCTGAGAGAAGGGGAAAAACAACATTGAGAAGAATTATAATCTGCTATCCAAGCACTTATCTGTTCTAATCGAAACTCCTCCGATTGCCCAATTCCTATGCCTGCTATTCTTCTTCCATTTCTATCTATACTAACTGCTTACATCTGGTATCAGACTTCTTCGATTCTCCTTCCGTGCTATCTCTGATTTTCCGGCTCATCGATCGCTCGCACCTGCCTCAGGTTGTTGAGATTGGCATCGATTTCTTCGATCCCGATCTCTGTAATTCCCAGGCCCGCGAGTGAACTGAGTCGGATTGTTGCGCTGGCTTTCCAGTCGCCGCCGCCACCGCCGCCGCATCCACATTACACTGGATTCGCTCGTCGGTTGGGAGCCATGAATGCCGATTCGAAGCTTCTCCTGGACGAGATGAATCAGCTCTTCGGAGAGCAGAAGACCCAGATCCAAGAGCTCAACAACAAGTTCACCGACAGCAGCGCCGCCATCGAGCAACGGTTCAAGACGGTCGACGAGGACATCGCCAAGCACGTCTCGGCGGTCGATGACTCCATCACCAAACGCATCGCCGAGTGCGACCTCAATTGGGAACGTCGCATCACCGATTCGGAGATGCGCCAGTCCAACCTCATCGCGGATGGTCTTAGACAGGATGTTCGCATTGTTGTTGCTTTACAGTGTCCACCCAACCTCGATACTGCGTATACACTCGCTTTGTTGCAGGAAGAGTTGGGAGAACCATCAAGGAAGAATGAATTCCACACATTTGACCGTGGAGCAAGATTCAAGGAGGCTCCTCGGGCGGCCCTGCCTCTACCTCGGCCACCCCCTCCGCAAGCTGTTCCCGGCGAGAAACCAGTGATCAAGGCCACAGCAACCGTTACTGAAGACAAGTTCACAGCATTGCGTTCACATCGGCGTGCTCGTGGCTTATGTGATGTGTGTGCCGAGAAGTGGTTTAGAGGTCATAAATGTGCTGCGTCTATTCCACTCCATGCCATGTAAGAAATCTGGGATTTCTTCCAGTTGGAAGCCATATCAGAGTCTGAGGACCCGGAGCAGGAATCCACTGAATCTCCACCTGAACAGCTGTTTTTAGGACTCTCACATGATGCCCAGCGAGGCGCTCAAGGCCACCTCACTATACAGTTTCAGGGTACTATTCTGGGATATCCAGTGGCAGTGTTGGTGGATTCAGGAAACTCGGCTTCGTTCATAGCAGCTTCAGTCGCGGACCAGACGACCAGTTATCTCAACTCCACCGCACACCAATGACGGCGTCCGTCAAAGTGGCCAATGGTCAGTTATTTCCCTGCACATCAGTTATTGTGGGTTGTGAGTTTCGCTTGGGAGATCACATATTCCAGCATGATCTCAGAGTTTTGCCACTAGAATCATATGATCTTATTTTGGGCATGGACTGGCTTGAGCTGTATAGCACGATGGAAGTTCATTGGAAGTCCAAATGGCTGTCTATACCACTCAATGGTGAAACGGTGATCCTGCAAGGCTTCACCGCCCCAAATGAGTCTGATCTCATAGTTCAGCTCTTGGCAGTGGATACTCAGGACAACTCAGAGGTGCTTCCGGAATTGCCACCAGAAATTTTCTCAATTTTGCAACAATTTCCACAAGTGTTCACAGTCCCGACTTCTCTTCCACCAAAGCGTTCATGTGATCACTCCATTCCTCTCATAAGTGGGGCCACACCGGTGAATGTACGTGCATACCGCTACCCACCAAGCCTAAAGGATGAGATCGAACGTCAAGTGAATACAATGTTAGAACAAGGACTGATCCGACCCAGTAAATCTCCATTTTCATCACCAGTGTTGCTGGTTCGAAAGAAGGACGGGTCGTGGAGATTTTGTGTCGATTATCAGTACCTCAATGCAATAACAGTGAACTCAGTGTACCCGATTCCTATATTTGATCAGCTGGTCGACGAGTTGGGGTCTGCTGCTTGGTTCTCTATACTTGATCTGCATTCGGGGTACCACCAAATTCGTCTGCAGCCAGGCGAGGAGTTCAAAACTGCATTCTCCACTCACACTGGTCATTTCGAGTTTACAGTTGTTCGTTTTGGGGCTACGGGAGCACCAGCAACATTCCAAGGTGCTATGAACTCCACACTTTCACCTGTTCTTCGCTGCTGTGCATTCACTACTGGAAACAGAGACTTTGCCGAGTGCAAAATTCTTTGTCGAGTGTCAAAAATCGGGCACTCGGCAAAGACCTCCTTTGCCGAGTGCTGCACTCGGCAAAGAGTTCTTTGCCGAGTGCCGGGCACTCGACAAACAAGGGCACTCGGCAAAGGACTTCTTTGCCGAGTGCCAGACTCTCGGCAAAATCGCTACACTCGGCATAGGCTGCCCGCAAAACGGCGTTCGGTCACGGCCTTCTTTGCCGAGTGCCTGCTGTTAGGCACTCGGCAAAGATTTGTTTTTTTTAAATTTCTTTGCCGAGTGCCCCAGATCTGGCACTCCGCAAAGATTTAATTTTTTTTAAAAAAAATTCTTTGTCGAGTGTTTCAGATCTGGCACTCGGCAAAGATTTATTTATTTTTATAATTTCTTTGCCGAGTGCTCCTGTGGATGCACTCGGCAAAGAGGAAATTTTTTTAAAAAAATTTAAAACACACTTTGCCGAGTGCCTTATGGCTGCCACTCGGCAAAGACACCCTTTGCCGAGTGCCATGGTCCGGCACTCGGTAAAGTTTTTTTTGTTTTTTGTTTTTGGCCTCCAATTTTTTTTTGTGCAGCCCTTTTAAAGCACCAGGAACTCCTAGTTACGATTTGGGGATTTTTTTGTGGCTTTTTGATCTATTTAATTACTTTATTTTGTTTACTTGAATTTTTCTGAAAAATAGAAATTTGAACTGCACGTGGTACGAATAATGGAGTTTAATGATTCAAAAATTGATAGTCATGTTAGTGAGTGTTGTGAGAGGCCGTATCGAGGAACGGACCCGAAATTTCGGACATTTTGTTCACGAAACATGTCCACGAAATTGCGTGTGAAGTGTTTTTAAATTCTATAAAAAGCAAACGAAGTCCGAAAATCATGAAACTTGTTGAGATGTCGTGATATCATATGTGGAGGCTATGATAAAAATTTCAGAAGATTTCATGCACGTTGTCACGTACGATGCTTACAAACCAGGACATCTCTACATGTGAGATCTGATATCACATGTAGAGATGTCCTGGTTTGTAAGCATCGTACGTGACAACGTGCATGAAATCTTCTGAAATTTTTATCATAGCCTCCACATATGATATCACGACATCTCAACAAGTTTCATGATTTTCGAACTTCGTTTGCTTTTTATAGAATTTAAAAACACTTCACACGCAATTTCGCGGACATGTTTCGTGAACAAGATGTCCGAAATTTCGGGTCCGTTCCTCGATACGGCCTCTCACAACACTCACTAACATGACTATCAATTTTTGAATCATTAAACTCCATTATTCGTACCACGTGCAGTTCAAATTTCTATTTTTCGGAAAAATTCAAGTAAACGAAATAAAGTAATTAAATATATCAAAAAGCCACAAAAAATCCCCAAATCGTAACTAGGAGTTTCTGGTGCTTTAAAAGGGCTGCACAAAAAAATTGGAGGCCAAAAACAAAAAAACAAAAAAAAAACTTTGCCGAGTGCCGGGCCATGGCACTCGGCAAAGGGTGTCTTTGCCGAGTGCCAGGCATCAGGCACTCGGCAAAGAGTGTTTTAATTTTTTTTAAAAAAATTTCCTCTTTGCCGAGTGCATCCACAGGAGCACTCGGCAAAGAAATTATAAAAAAAATTAAATCTTTGCCGAGTGCCGTGCTAGGGGCACGTGGCAAAGTATTTTTTTTAATTTTTTTTTCTTTGCGTAGTGCTAGATCTGAGACACTCGACAAAGAATTTAAAAAAAATTAAATATTTGCCGAGTGCTAGATCTGGGGCACTCGGCAAAGAATTTTTTTTTAAAAAAAATCACATCTTTGTAGAGTGCCTCCCTGATCCGGCACTCGATAAAGCCGCGGGGACTTAGGCTTTTTGGGCCGGCCGGGCAGTCAGAACCAGCCAGCCCCGCGCCGCGCCCACGCCCATGCCGCCCCCGCCTCTGCGCCGTGCGCCGCGCCCACGCCGGCCCGCTCGCCCGCGCAGCCACCGACCGCGCGCCCGCGCCCGCGCCGCCCGCGCTGCCCTCGCGCCTGGCCGCCCACGCGCCGTGCCCCCGGCCGTGCCGCCTGCGCTGCCCGCGCACCCTGCCGCCGGCCATGCCGTGCCCCCGGCTGGCCCTTCCCCCGGCCGCGGCGCCTGCTGCCCGCGCGCCCGGCCGCCCGCGCTGCCCGCGCGCCCTGCCGCGGCCGCGCCCCGTGGACCACCCGCCCCGACGCCGTCCGTGCCCGACCCTGTCCCCGACTCCGACGACCCCGACTCCGCCCGATCCCGACGCCGCCCGCCCCTACCCCGGCGCCCTTCAGGTATGCCTTCTCTCTTATTGTTATCGAGGTAGTGGTAGTTGTAGTAGTATTCGTTGTACTAGTGGTAGTAGTAGTACAACTAGTGGTAGTATTAGTAGTAGAATTAGTGGTAGTTGTAGTAGAAGTAGTGGTAGTAGTAGTAGTACAACTAATGGTAGTAGTTGTAGCAATAGTGGTAGTAGTAGTAGAACCAATGGTAGGAAAAGATGTCTACATTGTGGCTCAACAGGCCGTCCAGGTTTATTATACGTCATACGCGTGCAAAGACGCCGAGCATCTTAAGGGTTGGTCTATTGTGCACAAGGTACCGTCACACGGTAAACTACCTGTCCCAAACGATGAAGATTACAACTTCAACCCAAACAGATATGATGGAGAGTTCTATCAAGAAGAGGGGCTACAAGGGAGGTTTGATATAGACTTAACCGAAGAGATAGGAATGGAAGTAGACAATGAAAGGGATGATGATGAGGACACTGGAGACGAGGTGCGAAATCTGAAAGACATACAAATCCTTGAGCGATTACATTTAGGCAATGACAATAAAGACAACATTCCTCCTTCGGATAGTGTTGATGAGTTGGACAATGTTGATAGTGATGACGAGACCTATGATCCAGCTAATCTCAATCATGAAGATTATTTCTAATACATGTAATACTATGTTTTTTGTAATTATGTTTTGTTCATTTTTGTATATATTTCTAATACATGTATTACTATGTTTTTTGTAATTATGTTTTGTTCATTTTTGCACCTATTTATAATTACGTCTTGTTTTTCTTTTTTATTGCAGGTGATTGAACAAAGATGGTAGGCGACCGTCATAGGTCCGTGAACTCGATTTACCAAAGACCACGCCGGCCGTAGGAGGGGGCGGAGGGGGCGGCAGAGGGATCGAATAGGAGGAGGAGGAGGACCGCTAGCCAAAGGAGGGGGCCGTCTCCCACGTCACGTGAGGAGGACCGCCAGCCGCAGGAGGAGGTGGCGCCCGTGGACAAGTCAAACGAGGAGCTGGTTCGGCAGACGGAGGAGGAGGAGGAGGAGGGGGGGGAGGCGGCAGGCACGGGTTCCACTTCCTCCAACTCCTCTTCGAGTGTCTACTTGTGAGGTCTCGCGAGCCTCCCACAGGTTCCGCTTCCTCACCAACGCCCAGTGATTCGCCCCGAAGGACAAAAGTAAGTAACTGTATATGTTATCACCACTACTTCATATGATATGATGAAAAAACTAATATTTTTTCTTAATCACTTGTGCAGGAACTGGGTGGTTGTGTCGGGTGGTAGCGCACGGCTAGTCAACAGCATCCTAGGTCTTCTATGCAGGCAACACTTCCCCGGCATTGTCACGTACGCATCGAAGACGGAGCCGGCCTACTCGTTTGACCACTACATCGTCGCCTCCGATGCGGAGTACCCCAACAAGGTGGCGTGGGTGAAGGCAGTGTTTTGGGTAAGTCTCCCTTGCACAGCATTGCTCAATACGTCGCATTCATTGGACTTTTCTTGAAATAATGAATGGATACATCGCTTTTGTATGCAGACTTATTAAAGATGCGAGGAGGGATTTGAGGCTAGGGCGGAGCAGGCGACTACCAAAGCCTGTAAAAAACTCATCACCGACATGCATCACGAGATGCTCATCCAGGCCATCATAACCTACTACAGGTCGAAGCTTGGAGAGAGGAAAACCAAGAAAGACGCAAGAGAGATGCAGCTGACCCAGGAGCAGTACCTTGAGGTAAATGAAGAACATCAATATTGATTCGTTTTGAGATTAAGTTGGTTTAATTTGATCTTATATGTTCAATACTTGATGACGTGTAGATGATTCCCTGGTGGTGCCAAGCGTATCCCGAGTGCTGGGCGATGATGGTGGAGAGGTGGTTCATGGAGGAGTACCTCAAGATGCACAGGGATACCTAGGACCGTCGTTTGCTCATGCAAGGTCCAGCACACCATCAAGGCAGCCGCAACCTCGCCGGATACAAACAAGCATGGGTACGCGAATTGATTTATCTATTGTCACGCTCAGTTCTGCCTGATTTCTAATCATCGTGCTGTCTTTCTCGCAGTCGGCGTCACATAGTGGCCAGGCTTGCTCGGACTTCCAGGCATGGTGTATGGCCCACAAGGGCAAGGCGACGTCCGACGTCTCCTTCAACCTGGAGGACCGCCCGAGGCATACATGAACCCGAGCGTCCACTCCCGCATCAGTGAGTACACTGAGGTGGTAAGGTCGCTCCATGGGTCAGACCACGATCCGAGCACCCAGGACTTTGATGGAGAGGCCGTCATGAGGGCGGGGCAGGGCAAGAAGCATGGGCGGTTCTAGCTTGGCGACGGCGTCATCGACACGGCCTCTACTCCCTCTCTCTCCCAGATCCGAGCATGGAGCACGGAGCACGGAGCACGGAGCACGAGCGAGAGCCTGGCCATTCGCACACGGCCGACCGCTGCACAGCACCGGGTCGACGCACTCGAGGTTATTCCTATTTTACTCGTCATACATTGATCTTTACACACCTTAATTAGCTTTGCATTACTGAAACATTGGAGTGAAATATTACATGCTCGGCTGGAACAAGAAATGAAGGAATGTCAGGAGCTAGGGGCCCAGCTGGAGGCCGAGCAGGCCGAGCGGCAGGCCTAGGCGCAGAGGCTGATGGACATTACAGATTTCCTACAAGGGCTTGGGCAACGTATGGACTTGTCTCTGCCACCTAGGCTGTTGTTTCCACCTCCGCCTCCATGTCCTGCAGCTGCAACTACTCCTGTGAGTATCAAAGTTTTTTTACTTTCGCTTGTGCTTTGCTTGTATGGCCTCTATCGTCCTAGATTAGCTATCAAAATAATCTTGTCTCACATGCAATCTTTTCTCCTTTGTGCAGTCTCCATCTGACGGTGGTTCGAATAATCCACTTCATGCACCTCCGAATGATGCATCTGGGTCTTCACCACAGTCACAGTGGCCAAAATGAGTGCATGTTGTATTTTTTACATTTGTTGTTCACTTGGTGATGGACTTGTGATGCACTTGTGGACTTTGATGGGCTTATTTGGATGGACTTGAGCACTTATTATTATATATGTGATATATATTGTGATGGATGTGATATGGACGGATGGATGTGTGGATGGATGAGATATATATGTGATGGATGAGATATATATGTGATATATGTTTGTATGAATGTATTTGTCATGATGGAATGTAAAAAAAATTGCCGTTTTGGGTCACTTTGTCGAGTGTTGCACTCGGCAAAGGACCCCTTTGCCGAGTGCAATGGTCACAGCACTCGGCAAAGCTGGAAAAATGGGCGACCAAAAAACAGATTTTCCAGCTTTGCCGAGTGCTGTGACCATAACACTCGGCAAAGAATTTTTTTTAAAAAAAAAATTTAAACTTTGCCGAGTGCCGGCCATAGGGCACTCGGCAAAGAATTTTTTTTAAAAAAAAATTCAAAACTTTGCCGAGTGCCATTCATACGGCACTCGGCAAAGAATTTTTTAAAAAAAAATAAAAAATCTTTGCCGAGTGCCTTCCGGGTTGACACTCGGCAAAGAATTTTTTTTAAAAAAAGGAAAACGTTTGCCGAGTGCCCTATGGCTGGCACTCGGCAAAGAAATTTTAAAAAAAAAAAATAAAAACACTTTGCCGAGTGCCTGTAGGGTTGGCACTCGGCAAAGAAATTTTTCAAAAAAAATAAAAGCTCTTTGCCGAGTGCCTTCCGGGTTGGCACTCGGCAAAGAAATTAAAAAAAAAATTTGCCAATTGCCTGACGGATTGGCACTCGGCAAAAAAAAAATTTTAAAAAATTAAAAAAATATTTGCCGAGTGCCTGCAGGGTTGGCACTCGGCAAAGTGGCCGTCAACGGGACCGGCGCCGTGACGGTCGCTTTTCTTTGCTGAGTGTCCCCGGGGCACTCGGCAAAGCCTTTGCCGAGTGCCCAATAAAAGACACTCGGCAAAGAGGGCTTTGCCGATCAAATTTTTGCCGTGTGTTCTTTGCCGAGTGCAATTTGGCCTTTGCCGAGTGCCTCAGGCACTCGACAAAGAACCTGAATCCAGTTGTGATTAGTCTTCTTCGATGACATATTAATCTATAGCACCAGCTATGAAGAACACCTCCAACATTTACATGAGGTGCTGCCCTTATTGGCCAAAGATAAGTGGGTCGTCAAACTAAAGAAGTGCCACTTTGCCAAACAAGAAATCAAATATCTGGGTCACATTTTGAGTGCACAGGGAGTTAGCACTGACCCTAAAAAAGTCGCCGCTGTGATGCAATGGCCGATTCCAGCAAATGTCAGAGAACTCAGGGGATTCTTGGGCTTATCAGGCTTTTATCGGAAATTCGTACGCCATTTTGCTATCATCGCCAAGCCTCTGACTCAATTGTTAAAAAAAAACATCAGTTATTTGTGTGGACTTCTGATCACCAGCAAGCCTTTTCAGAGTACTGGGAATACCGAACTTTGCCAAACCTTTTGCCATAGAAACCGATGCATGTCAGACCGGTGTTGGAGCGGTCCTCTTGCAGGAAGGGCATCCATTAGCCTATGTCAGCAAACCGCTTGGTCCCAAGACACAAGGCTTATCTATATACGAAAAAGAATATTTGGCAATTCTTATCGCAGTTGAGCAATGGAGATCTTACCTACAGCTGGCTGAGTTCATGATTTACACTGATCAAAAGTCTCTGACTCACCTGAATGACCAGCGGCTCAACACGGTGTGGCAGCAACGAGTGTTCACAAAATTGCTATTAAAGCGTGAATGTAAATGAACAAGATTTGGAAACAACTGTCACTGTTTTCATTGATCTCATGAGATTATATACAGGTGAAGGGTTGTCTCGTCCGGACGCAACCTTTGCCCAAAGGACATGTCCATTTGGTGACGGTGTTAACTGTTAATCTACTACTAATCCTAACTGTCCGTAAGAACATCGTACGGTCGGATGAGATCACCAGTGGAGAGAAGTCTGTTGGTGTGTAGGTGCCTGCTCGCCCGAAGACACCGTTTCACAACACTCCCCCTTGATCGAATCTTTCTTGAGATCAATGCTGCCGTAAGCTTGGGAAAAATCTGAGGAATATGTATGTACAGATATGCTATAAAAACTCATTTAAACCTTATAGGAAAATAAGGAGAAAATAGTATATATGAGTGTGATTTAAATAAATCACTATGTCATTGGTATCCCATTAAAAACCCCAGTGGGGAAAAATATTGGAGATACGACATATATTTTACTTCCTCAAAAAACATTTTAGGAAAAATACGAGGAGCAATATAAAGTGATATGTCGCTAAAATTCCTATAAAAATCCAGCGGGGAAATTAGGAGAAATTATGACGACATATTATTGATATTGTCTCTTGGATAACTCACATGCAAAACCTTTTCCGGGGAAAACCATGGATGAGTTATGAGGGCAACATGTGTCTTTGATATTTCCCACAAATACCCCGGTGGAGAAAATAGAAAATATGACACATGTTTATGTTAATATTACCTCATTAAAAACTTTAATAAGAAACCTTATAAGTAAAACTTGTGAAAGAAAAAAGTATAATATGATGCTGGTACATGTCAACATTTAGGACATGTCTCCCCCTGATTCTGGCAAATCTCAAAGTGGCCGCATACCAATTTCATGTACCAATTTTTGAAACACAGAAGTTGGTAAGGACTTAGTAAATAGGTCAGCGAGATTATCACATGACTTGATTTGCAAGATGTCTATTTCCCCGTTTTCTTGTAAATCATGGGGATAAAATAATTTAGGAACAATATGCTTAGTGATATTGCTCTTTATGTAACCTATTTGCATCTGTGTAGCACAAGCGGAATTATTTTCATAGATAATTGTAGGTGATTCAATTAAACCAATACCACATGACTGTTGTATGTGGTTAAGCATTCTACGAAGCCATACACATTCTCGTGATGCCTCGTATAGAGCAATAATTTTAGAATGATTAGTAGAGGTCGCTGTTAGAGTCTGCTTAGAAGACTTCCATGAAATAGCTGTACCTCCATGTAGGAATACAAATTCTGTTTGGTATTTTCCGTTATGAGGTTCAGATAAGTAACCTGCATCAGTATAACCAATCATACTGGGATCATGATTTTTCTTGAAGAATAAACCAAGATCATTTGTGCCATTAAGGTATCTGAGGATACACTTCGCTCCCATCCAATGACGACGAGGTGGGTCCGCACTATGCCTAGATAGTAAGTTCACTGCAAATACAATATCAGGCCTGGTGCAATTTGCAAGATACATAAGTGCGCCAATGACACTGAGATATGGGATCTCTGGTCCCAACATCTTTTCCCCAATATCCCGTGGTCTAAATGGATCTTTCCCTATTTCTCAAGAACGAACAACTATCGGAGTTTTATTAGGGTATGATTTATCCATATTGAATTTCTCCAATATTTTCTGGATAAAGGCTGATTGATGCACTAAAATCCCTGAAGGACGGTGCTCAAGTTGTAAGCCTAGGCAATACTTGGTCTTACCCAAATCGTTCATCTCGAATTCTCTCTTTAGATGTTTGCGTGCTTCATCTATATCCTTTGGGCTGCCAATGATTTTTAAATCATCAACATACACGAATATAATATAAAATCTCGTTCGAGATTTCTTAATGAAAACACATGGGCAATCATCATTGTTAGTGTACCCTTTCTTTAGAAGTAATTCCCTTATTCGGTTGTACCACATTCGTCCCGACTGCTTCAAGCCATATAATAACTTTTGTAGTTTTACACAATACATGTTGCGATTTGCGTTTGGATTTAGAATTTGGATTCCATCGGGAACCTTCATGTATATGTCCGAATCAAGTGACCCATATAGATATGTTGTCACCACATCCATCAACTACACAGATAGATGATTTTGAACTGCCAATGATATTAAGTATCGGAAAGTAATTCCACTCATTACTGGAGAATAGGTTTCATTGTAATCAATGTCGGGTCTCTGCGTGAACCTTTGTGCTACTTGCCTCGCTCTATATCTCACCACCTTATTTTTCTCATTCCATTTCTGGACGAAAACCCATTTAAAGCCTACAGAAAAGACTTTGGAAGGTGTAGGTATTGCAGATGTGAATACCCCTCTTCTAGTGAGCGAAGCTATCTCAGCTTGAATTGCTTCTTTCCATTGAGCCTAGTCCGAGCGCTTTTTGCACTCTGCCATGGTCTTGGGATCTGGATCATTGAGAAAGATTTCTGCAATTGCTGCAGACAAGTACATGTCGACAACAGTAGTCTTACGATCGTATAATTCTCTAGAATCTATGTAATTGATGGAAATTTCTTTCACCCCATTATTTGACTCAACATTTCCCAAAACTATGGAGTCAGGGTGTTCCGATATCCCAGGATCAGAATTTGGATGCATCGTTGATCCGGGTTGTGGATTTGGTCCTGATGTTGGATGTTTATCCACTATTGGGTGTCTACCAACTTGAAGTTGGTTTGGATTTACTGATTTGGAGGATTTAGCCCTCGATATCCTCGGACGCTTACTTGTAGCATTATCCTTAGGAGCAGCCGTACTTCTCCCTCTCTTCTTTGGAAGTGGGAGTTGAATGGTTTTTATTGGTACCTCCACTCTTTCGGGCGCATTACGAGCAGGATAAGAGGATTTAGTGACACCCTTATAATCAGTAAATGCTTCTGGCAGGTTATTTGCAATATGTTGCAAGTTTATGATTTACTGAACTTGTTGTTCAGTCTCTAGAGTACGTGGATCTAAGGGGGGAATGCCTTGGGCATTCTAGATGATTTCCTAGCATTCATTTTGGTACTTGAAATCTCTCTCTAATGTCGTGAAATGTTCCTCATTAAATATGCAGTCAGTGTATCGGGCCGTGAATAAGTCCCATGTAAGAGGCTCGAGGTAGTTGATAATTGATGGAGATTGATATCCCACATAGATACCAAGTTTCCTATGTGGGCCCATAGAAGTACGCTTAGGCAGTTAGATCGGTACGTATATAGCGCAACCGAATTTTTGCAGATGGGAAATATTTGGCATATTCCCACGTACTAATTAGAATTGGGAGACTACGTGATATGTAGTTGGTCGCAATTGAATTAAGTCACCAGCGTGTAAGACTGCATGACCCCAACATGAAGTTGGTAGATTGCAATTTTGTAATAACGGTCTTGCAATGAGTTTAATTCTCTTAATAAGAGATTCTGCTAAACCATTTTGTGTATGGACATATGGGACAGAGTGTTGAACTTGAATTCCCAAAGCCATACAATAATCGTTGAAAGCCTTTGAGGAAAATTCAGCAGCATTGTCCATTTGAATTGATTGAATTTGATGTTCAGGATGATGTGCTCTAAGTCTAATAACTTGAGCAATAATTTTTTGCAAATGCATGGTTACGTGTGGACAAAGGACACACATGAGACCATCGAGTAGATGCATCTATTAGAACCATGAAGTATCTAAATGGTCCAGACGTTGGTTGTATGGGGCCACAAATATCTCCTTGAATGCGTTCAAGAAATTTTAGTGGCTCATTTTGGATCTTAACGGGCGATGGCCGTATGATCAATTTCCCTGTAGCGCATGAGGTGCACATAAAATCTGAAGATTTTGGGAATTTAGCAGTATTTAACTCATGACCTTTAGAATTGCTGATAATTTTTCGCATCATCCCTATACCAAGATGGCCAAGGCGTTCATGCCAAATTTTGAATGCGTCAACATTCTAAAAATTTACCATGTACGCAACATGCGGTACGGGTTTGATGTATGTGTAGTACAATCCGGACGAAAAAGAGGAAATTTTCTCAACAATTCGTTTGCCATATCCGCTATTTTTAGTAACGAGTATTTCCTCATTATTATCATCATGGGTTTCAATATGAAAACCATTTTGACGGATATCTCTATAACTTAATAAGGTACGCTTTGAATCGGGATACAATAATGCATCCTCAATTGTAATTTGGGTACCCACGGGAGTACAATAGTGGCATGGCCAGAGCCAACTATTGTAGCATCGCGCCCGGCGATTGTCAAAACATTTCCTTGTCTTTTTGTAAGAGTTGGAAATATTTTATTTCTCTAAGTATAGAATTAGTGGTACCACTGTCCACTAGGCATAATTCCTCCTCCATCAGATTGATCCCCGTAGAAACTATATATAAATAAAGAATTTGATATGAAACTCTTTGATGATATATAGAATACATACTTTATTTATTGAATAACAAATGTGTACAATACATTAAATGTGTACAATACATTTATTGGGTATTCAACCTAAATAGTGATGACATTATTAAATATTTACAACACATGGGACATAAATTATTTTAACTATTATAATCACTAGGACATAAAGACATGAGAATCTAAGGGATTGGGAGCCTATTCAAAGTCTCCAAATATGTCGTTGGATGCATATTCCACGATCATATTCCTCGTATCAGCAAGATCCTCGTCTCCTCGTATGTTGTTGTTGCTTGGTTCCATTGGAACTTGTTGTGAACAACCAGCCTCATTCCTGGTGGTGTCAGGTCGAATGTTGAAGTGGGCTTCATACTTCTGTCCTGGTGCATCACGTCCGCGACCCACAGACTTTAAGTAGAGATCAACAAGATGACTTGGGGTACGATATTTCTTTGTAATATGGTTATAACAACCACACTTCTGACACACAGGTCTATCATTCCTATGTTTGGAAATGTTCTTACCCTGGTTGGAAACACGAGTTTGGGATTTCTTATTGCATCTGCGTTGTTTGTTACCTTTCTTGGAATTTCCCTGAGGATGGGTCTTAGAAAGTATACCATCAAATTTGGGTTTATTCTGAGTGTAGGCATGTACTTCAGGCAATGCAACAGACCCTATGGGGTGCTGCTGATTATTCTAAACCATAAGTTCAGAATGTTTTTCGGCCTCAAGTAAAGTTTGTATAAGCTCAGAATAAACCTAGAAATTCACGGTATTGTTGTTGAAGAATCCTTTCAGAGGGAAGCATAGTAGACAGAGTCTTTTCTATTTTATCCGCATCTGTAGGTTCTTTCTCGCAGAATTGCAACTTTGAGCAAATCCTATGAAGAACATGGTTGTAATCACTCACAGTTTTAAAATCCCATAAGCGAAGTTGCGTCCACTCATAGTTGGTCGTAGGCAGGACAAGTGCCTTTTGTTTTTCATAGCGTTGCTTAAGAGAATTCCATAGATTTCGTGGGTTCTCTTCCAACAAGTATTCAGCCTTAAGGTCAGGATGAATATGGCTCCTAATGAGATATAGGGCCATGTATACATGTTGATCTTCAAGTGGTGCAACACCCTCTTCGGGTGGTAACACAGCTCGATAAAGTCCACGGGACGCAAGACTAACCTTTACGTCCACAGCCCATGTGGGATAATTGTGGCCGTCTAGAGCAAGCAAATCAAACTCTTTGACGGTCATTGATCCTACACGAGGCAAACCATCAAAACATTTTAAGTTATTAAAATGTTGTGGTGTGTTGTAATTATGGGATGCAAAATAGAGACAAGATAAATCTTGTATTATTGATGTTGTAAAGATCTCATGTGCATAATGAAACAATGGAGGTAGTCATCATAAAAGTGTAGACCTTAAATTGGGCATAGTCTATATTAATAGTAGATGCCAAGTAATTATGCAAGTTGTATAAACACGTATTAAGGTAGTCATCAAGAATGATGTAGACCTTAGTCAATTCGCAAACTAATTGAGTACGCACGTTGAGGATAGTCACTAAGTTGTGGACTTAGTGCAGATCCCATAGTAGCAACAATGGTGCTACCTTTTGTATGGCCAATAGGAATGCGAATTAATGGTAGTTATCTTTGTGAAAAAGATGTAGACCAAATGTTCTCATTTGTGATGTTAGGTACGCACGTTGAGGATAGTCACTAAGTGTTTACTTAGTGTAGATCCCACAGTAGCAACAGTGGTGCTACCTTGTGTATGGCCAACAAACAAATAGAGAACATGCGCGTTATACAATTGATGAGAAAATATACATAAAATGTCGCATCCATTATTTAAGCGCGTAGTGCTTTAAAGTCAAAAAGCATAAAAGAGGCTTAAATAAAATGATTGATTGCAAAAGTGATTAATGAATAACTAATTTGCAAGATCATGGTCGTAATAACAAGGATATTATTTATTGGATTTGCCATACATACAGGGACAAATACTTTGAATAATACCATAAATGGATATTTTACAATGATAAAATATCACAAGTACAACTATAGTTAAAGTCAGCGACTAAACACAAAAGTACTTAATTTTACAGCACATAATTATAAGAGACTAACATAGTCATTGACGAATTAATGCTGAAAAATAAATAAAACATATGGAGTCAGTCGGGCCAAAAGAATCAGGAACAAGCCATTTTCGTTTAGGCCCAGCCTGGTCCAGTTGGGTGCACATTAGACAGCAGGGAGGGAGGGCAGGGCACAGGCCATTGGGCTAGCCCATTTGCGCGCGCGCAGCCCATAAAATGGGGTCGGGTGGCAGTTAGCGTTTCACACCCAGTAACTGCTCGCCGCCGCAAACCACCTCGCCGTCGCACTCCACTGCGCCACCGCTGCCGCCGGTCTTCAGTTCGAGGAGGACTCCCCCTTGTCGGGGGAGTAGAAGCCGCTGCCGCCGCTAGCCATGTTGAGCACCTCCGCCGACAGGAGGCCGAGCACGGCCGGGTTCCAAGTCCCCCGGCGGATCACTGGGCGCCTGTCCACGGCGGCCACCCTGCGGCCGAGGAGGTGGCGAATCATGTGGGGCGTGGTGGTGCTGCCCTCAGCAGAAGTTGGAGGAGCCGCCGAGAGAGCCTTCTCCTTCATGCGGGCCGCAGCCTCCGCGCATGTCGCGGGCAGAGGAGGAGCCGCTGGCGGGGTCGCCACCGAAGGAGGAGCCGAGGGGCCCGTGCGTGCCAGAGGCGGAGCCGACGGTCCGGCCCTGTCGAGGAAGAAGTATGGCGAGACGCCAGACCTCGCCACGCTATTGAAGATGTCGTCGATACCGAGGCCGGTGACCACATCCTCCTCTTCCTCAATCTTCACGGCGTCAAGCGCGGGAGCAGCCCGCGTGTTTAGAAACCACAGATCGAGAGGGGGGACGCCGTTGCCTGTCGCCACTAGAGTCGGAGAGGCTAGTGTGGGCATCGGCAGCGAGTATGAGTACTCAAGCGTGTGCGGGATCGAGGTGAACTCCTTGCAGAAGTCGCACCAGAAGCGAGGCGGTGACGGTGCCGGCGACATCGGCTCCATGGGGACGTACGCAGGTATAGCGATGGGCTCGGCAACCACTTCATCAACGGGCGGTGCCGGGGCTTCCACAACTGGTGGCGCCAGGGCTTCAACCGCTGGAGGCGCGGCGTTGCTGGGGCCGACACCGTCCAAGCCAAGGCGAGGAGATGGCGGCTGGCTCTACAGACGAAGATCGTGCGGAGGAGAAGCATGGAGGCCACGAACAGGAGTCCATCGGCGGCGAGGAACTGCATTGGAACGGAAGCCACGAACAGCGGAGTCGAAGAGGCGGCCGAAAGGACCATGGCCATGACCATCAGCAATGTTGCGGCGAACACGAGGCCCAAGGCGCTCGAAGACGCTGCGACGTTGTCCATGGTGGCCGTGGTGGCGGATCGGGCCACGGCGAACTCCACCGACACGGCGAAGGGCGAAGAACAGTTGACGAACAACATGTGACGGTAAGTCAATCCTTGCCATGCTTACCGATGGGGGTTCAGGGGCATGTGCCTCTGTCGTCGTCGTTCTCTTTTGCTTGTCCAGAAGAGCAAAAGTACTGATAACGTGTTGAATGTGAATGTAATGAACAATGATTTGGGAGCAACTGTCACTGTTTTCATTGATCTCATGGGATTATATACAGGTGAAGGGTTGTGTCGTACGGACGCAACCTTTGCCCAAAGGACATGTCCCTTTGGTGACGGTGTTAACTGCTAATCTACTACTAATCCTAACTGTCCGTGAGAACATCGTACGGTCGGATGAGATCACCAGTGGAGAGGAGTCTGTTGGTGTGCAGGTGCCTGCTCGCCCGGAGACACCGTTTCACAACAATCGCATCGTATACAAAAAAGGGACTGACAACAGTGCTGCTGATGCACTATCTCGACGGAAACATCCAGACAGTATCTGTTGCGCTATATCTACTGCGACTCCACATTGGTGCACTGACATCGTCCAGGGATATCAGGCAGATCCTCAAGCACAGACCCTTCTTACCAAGCTGGCCACTGACACTACTTCTTCCTCGCCGTTTTCCTTGGCTGATGGTTTGATTCGGTACAAGAAACGTATATGGGTGGGCACCAATCAGTCCTTGCAACAGCAGCTGCTTCGTGCATTTCACAGTTCCCCTTTGGGTGGCCACTCCGGTATCCCAGCAACCACCAAACGTCTACAAGCCATGTTTGCTTGGCCCAACCTCAAGAAACATGTTACTGAGTTTGTACGCAGCTGCCCAACTTGCCAACAGGCTAAGGTCGAACGAGTCAAATATCCCGGTCTCCTTCAACCTTTGGCTACACCATCCGCCGCTTGGCAGGTAATTTCTAAGGACTTCGTTGAAGGGCTACCGAATTCACATGGACATGACTGCATTCTTGTGGTGGTTGACCTGTTCTCAAAATATAGTCACTTCATTGCCATCAAGCATCCATTTACAGCCCTCTCGGTTGCTAAGCAGTTCATGATACACATTTACAAATTGCACGGGCTTCCGACTGCTATTGTGTCTGATCGCGACAGAATATTTACCAGCCATCTGTGGCGTGAGCTCTTTCGGCTGGCCGTTGTTGACCTCCGTATGAGTTCCGCTTATCATCCTCAATCAGACAGGCAAACAGAACGGGTTAACCAATGTATGGAGACATTTCTCCGATGCTTTGCTAATGCAGCACCATCAAAATGGTTTGATTGGCTTCACCTTGCAGAGTTTTGGTACAACACGTCGTGCCACTCCGCTCTGAATCAATCACCATTCTATGTGCTCTATGGTCAGTCACCGCGGCAGTTGGGACTGGATGCATCTGCTGCTTGTCCCGTGACCACTTTAGATGATTGGCTTCAGCAGAAATCCATAATGCAAACTCTTATACAGCAACATCTAGCTCGAGCCAAGAATCGAATGAAGATGCAGGCTGATAAGAACCGTACTGAGCGTTCCTTTTCAGTGGCCAGTTGGGTGTATGTGAAGCTGCAACCCTATGTGCAAACATCGGTAGCCAACCGTGCAAGTCAGACGCTGTCCTTCCGTTTCTTCGGACCATATCTCATCACTCAGAAGATTGGAAATGTCGCATATAAACTGCAACTTCCGGCATCATCATCAGTGCATCCAATCTTCCATGTGTCTCAGCTCAAAGGTGCTGTCCCAGTGTCCCATACACCTCAACCATTACCAGATGTTATTGATGGCTTGCAGGTACCTGAGCGTATTCTTCAGAAACGGGTGGCGATAACGGGCACTGATGTTCGTCTTCAGGCCCTAATCCAATAGTCCGGCATGCCTGCATCCTTAGCAACCTGGGAAGACATGGAAGCTCTCCGGCAACGCTTCCCTCGAGCGCCAGCTTGGGGGCAAGCTGGTTCACAACAAGGGGGGCATGTCAGCAACACAAGCCTGCATGCTGGTGTGCCGAGCACTGACGGCGACAACACCGTGCTCGGCAACAGTAAGGAAGATGGGCCGAGGAGAAGTGCACGAGAGCGCCGGCCCAGTGCTCGAGTCCAAGGCCCAGACTGGGTGTGAAGCGTTGCCAGCTAGCAAGGGAGACGTAGGCGAGTAGTATTTGAGCGCTAGCTGAGAGAAGGGGAAAAACAACATTGAGAGGAATTGTAATCTGCTATCCAAGCACTCATCTGTTCTAATCTAAACTCCTCCGATTGCCCAATTCCTATGCCTGCTATTCTTCTTCCATTTCTATCTATACTAACTGCTTACAAATGTGTGTTTCTATTTTGTGGTATTTCATCCGCCGGCCTAGAATGGTTAGATTGGCACTTGTGCTTCGATTATTTGGCCAAGGATAGTGGACAAGGATATCTCATGAAACTGAACGTACGTGGACAAGGATGTTGGTGCTCTCTGCCCGGTTTTCTTGCCAATAGTGAAGTGATAGCAGAGACGTACATTACAGGCACACTGCAGCCTGAGCGCTAGTTCACATGCATGCGTTTGTTTGCAGCATCTACACTGTTTTGAGGTGCAGCATCGCAGCGACCACCAGCGCTGAGCGCTGCTGGTCGGTCACCAGTGCTGACCACTTGTGTCGTGATGAATGACGAAAGACATCATTATGGGACATCATTATGTTGGCTGCATGACAGCACATGGCACTGACATGCTAGCTCAATGGCGAAACGACACGGGAAAAAAATGCTCAAGCCCGGTCTCTCACATGCTGAAGGCAGAGAGCCCACACCTGCATCCCAAGGACCGTCTGCGAACGTTTCAGAGTTCAGCCTTTCAATGAGTTGTGGGCTTGACTTGCTCACAGCCACCTGCAAATGGATGCGTGAAAACGAATTGAGACCGGTAAAGTCGGGTTCGCAATTTTCTCTAAGAGCAAGACTTGTTAGAGTTTTTCAATCTTAAATCTTATCTTACAGTTCAAACAAAACCGAAAAATCCATGTCCTGCTGGGACTGGGAGGTCATAGCCCAGTGCCCCAGTTGGTTTAGGGCGTGCTTGCCGAACCATCCGGCGGCCCGCCAAAGCCCACGCAGGGAGCTTATGTGATGAAATCTGGGAAGGAATGGAAACCCGTTGGGCCTGCGTGCTTGGAGAAACGAGAGTGTGCTTGGTGGGCCGGTAGTGGGTATTAGTGGACTATTGCATCCAGCCAATTGTGAGTGCTTGTGTCGAAGGCCCGTAATACAGCACACCAAGAACTTAAGTGTTACGTGCTGCAAATTCATCTTGGATTCTTGGTGTGGAGGTGTGGTGTCGGTCCATTTATAGTTCATGTATGCAAATGTATATCTTAGACGAGGGGAGACGATGTTTCAACCATTACACAGACCCTCAACAACAAAAGTTATTTAGACTATTTTATTATTTACATGGAGTACTTGTGCGTTAAAAATAATTTAATACCCTCATGTAGCCTTGCTAATGTGTTAAAACCCACCTCTTACCCAATCCAACCAACAGTAGATTAACTCTTTAGCCCACCCCAACCCATCCCATAATTTTAGCGTGTCGCTAAATATTCAACGGACTCAACCATTGTGTTCCTCTTGTCGAGACGGTCAAAAACATATATATATAGAAACATCCAATTTGGAGTTCGGATGAAGAAAATGCAATATGAGGAAAGGTTTCACTTTAGCTTACACAAACTGGCCTAGGCCGGTTTCGCCAACTGTCCTAGGCAACCGTAGGCCTACCACACCGATGTGTTGGCAGCGCTGTGTGCAGTGTGGCGGCAGCACTACATAAAAAACGATTTTTAGCAATGGTTCGATTTTTTTGTAGGGGCGGCTGGTGATGGAACCGCCCCTACAGTGGCGTGCTCGGGTGCCCAGACACCAGCCGCCCATACAAATGGAACAACAGGGGCGGCTGGTGATACGAGCCGCCCCTACAAATGGGGTCTGATTTGTAGGGGTGGCTCAATCACCAGCAGCCCCTGGAGTTTCTATTTGTAGGGGCGGCTGGTGATTGAGCCGCCCCTACAAATGCCCCCGTATACATAGCTCCGATTTGTAGGGGCGGCTCAATCACCAGCTGCCCCTACAAATGACCCACCGTATACATAGCTCCGATTTGTAGGGACGGCTCAATCACCAGCCGCCCCTACAAATGACCCACATATAAAACAGCTGCACAACCTTCTTTCTCATCGGGTCACTCACTCCAACCCGTGAAAGAAAGGTGGGGAGGCCTTGGGCACCTCCCAAAAATTATTCTACTAAGGGGGGAAGGTTTTGATCTTAAATCCTTTGGTGGAGAGGTTGTAGAAGGTAAGAAAATGCTATTCCACACTTTTTTTGAAGTTTTAATGGTTGGTTAGTGAGTAATTAGAGTTTTGTTTTTCTCTCTCTTCTATGGTGCTTGAGCTACTTATGAAGCAAATTAGATCCAAGTTTTAAATGTACTAGGGTAAATTAGGGAGGGGAACAAGATCATACCCTTATTTGGTCCATGTTTCTTGATTTTAGTGAACAATTAGTTAGTTTTATTGATGTTTCATGTGCATGTGGATCTAGATCTAGGGTTTGGTTTTTTTTATTAATTTCGTTTTTGTAAATTTATGTTTGATGAAATTGGACTAGGGTTTGTATGAAAGATATTGGATAAAGTATAATTGTTACTAATTGTTGTCTTTGAAATTGTTTATTGTAATCAATAAATATGTATTTTAATTATTTATGGATAAAAGGGTCATTAATTAATTTTCCTCTACCATGGTGTGTTTGTATGCTTCATGTAATTATATTAGATTTATATTCATATATATCTGAAGTATATACAATTATTCTCAAGTAATTATTACTTTGATTCATTTTTATATATATCTGAATAAGTAGTCCTTTAATGTTTGTTTTGTTATTGTTGTAAAAGATGGAGTACAGGAACTCTTGGATGTATGGTTCGTTAAGGTTCAAGGTAGATTTCCGTGAAGAGGTGGATAAATTTATTGAAGCCGCAAAGAAGCATGCAACGACATTGAAAGAGAATGAGGATACAATTATTTGCCCCTGTAAAGATTGCAAGAACCGTATGGCATGGATAGATGTGACTATCATCAGATCACATTTGATTATGCGAGGATTTGTTGAGGACTACAAAGTGTGGATTCATCATGGTGAAACGGTTATTATTAACGACGAGGATGAGGAGGAATACGACGACGAAACCATAGAATCCCTGTCCTAATATTCAGCAGAGCTTGATGCACGAATGGATTTTGAGTTTGGTAATGAACAAGGTGGTGATGCTAGTGGTAGGGATGGTAACGACGAAGGTGGTGCCAATAATGATGGTGGAGCACGTGTCGGGATAAAGATGATTTGGAGGACATGATTCGAGCCCTTGGACCAGAGATTTTACTAAATAGCCCGAAAGGCCTAGAAAATTTGGAAAGGGTGACAAAAGCATCGAAGGAGACTGTGTATGGTGTTGAAAAGGGCTGTCCGACACATTGGACATTGCTACGTTTTGTGCTTGAGCTGCTCATCCTGAAGGCTAAGTACGGCTGGTCAGACTATAGCTTCAATGATCTATTGCATCTCCTATCATGGGTGCTGCCACAACCAAACTGAGTTCCCGCCAACACATACCAAGCGAAGAAGTTCATAAGTCCATTGACAATGGGGGTTGAAAAAATCCATGCATGCCCCAACCACTGTATACTTTTTGGTGGTGAAATATTCAAGTCACTGGATAAATGTCCCCGGTGTGGGGCCAGCCGGTACAAGAACAATGACCTTTATGGTGGGGGACGAACCCTCCATAGGGAAAAAGAGGAATAAGAAGGGTACAAAAAAGGTGGTACAAGAATCTCAGCCCCCAGAGGACACTCCATTAGGCAACGATGGAAAGCAGAGAAGAATTCCTGCCCTGGTAATGTGGTACATGCTAGTGACTGACCGCTTGAGACGTATCTTCCTAAACCCTAAAGAAGCCGCACTCATGACATGGTGGGATGATGAGCGCAAGGTGGATGATGATAAGATTGCACACCCGGCTGATTGTAGTTAGTGGCAAAGGTTTGTTGAGAAGCACAAAGAATTCAGCGATGACCCAAGGAATGTACGGTTTGGCTTGAGCACCGATGGAATGAATCCATTCAATGAGAGGATGAGCGACCACAGCACATGGCCAGTGATCTTGACCATGTACAACATCCCAACATGGTTGTGTCAGAAGAGAAAGTACATTCTCCTCACTATTCTTATTTCTGGCCCTAAACAACCAGGCATTGATATAGATGTGTTCCTCGAGCCTTTGATGCAAGAAATGGAGAGGCTATGGAGGCATGGGGAGCAGATGTACGATGCGTTCCGAAAGGAGGACTTCATATGTAGAGCAATAATATTTGTTACTACCAATGATTACCCCGCGCTGTTTGCTTTGTCTAGACAGATCAAAGGGAAGACGGGATGCTTGGTTTGCTTGGATGGTACTACATGGGTGTACCTGGATGCATCCAAGAAGATAGTTTACTTAAGGAACCGACGCTTCTTCAAGACAAGTCACAAGTACCGCAGCAAATTGTTCTTTAGATTTTATAACAATGCCCCAGAGATTGAACCCCCTCCGGAGAGACGTCATAACGGAGAACACGTGTACAGAATGGTGAAAAACATACGCGTCGTCTATGGAAAGAAGAATCCAGATGGGACGAACAGAGATAGAAGCACACCTCCTGTCGAAGGCGTACCTTTCAAGAAACAATCGATCTTCTTTCAGTATCTGTCTTATTGGCCAGACTTGGAGGTCCCCCATGCCATTGATGCTATGCACGTGCAGAAGAATGTCTTTGAGAGTCTCATTGTTACCTTGATGGACACAGGCAAGTGAAAGGATGGTCTGAAAGCACGGAAAGACATGGTGCAGCTAAACATGATGCCACAGCTTCACCCGGTACCTGAGGCTAATGGAAAATACACTCTACCCGTGGCATGCTTCAACCTAACACCAGACGAGAAGAGAGCTAGATGCACTTTCCTGAGGGGGATCAAAGTCCCGACTGGGTTTTCAGCAAATGTGAAGAAGCTAGTGTCGATGAAGGACTTGTCAATAACACACTGCAAGGCTCACGATTGCCATGTGATGCTGACATTGTTTCTACCTATTGCAATCAGGGCTATAAAGCCAGAGTTCTTGAAAATGGCCACCACCCGCATGTGCTACTTCTTTTCGAAGATCTCATAGAAGACGATTGGCAAGCAAGAGCTGAGTGACCTACATGAATTTGTGGTGGAGACACAAAACCAACTGGAGATGTGTTTATCTCCTGCTTTTTTTGATATAATGCCACATCTCATGATTCACATGGTTCATCAAATATAGGCGCTAGGCCCATGCTACTTGCATGAAATGTGGTCCTATGAGCGGTTCATGTCGGTTCTAAGTCGATACGTGCATAATCGAGCATACCCAGAGGGCTCCATGATAGAGGGTTACAGTACTGAAGAAGTCATCGAGTGCTGTCAAGAGTACCTAAAAGTACAGAAAGAGATTGGTAAACCCAATTCTCGTCACAAGGGTAGGCTGGCTAGGAGGGGCACCAGTGGTAGAAAAGTGTTCATCGACCATGATTACAAAGAGGTGAGTCGGGCGCATTATAGTGTCTTGCAGAGTACACAACTGATGCAACTATACATTGATGAACACTTGGCTATCATTATGGTGGAGAGAAATGGCCGTTCGGATGATTGGGTCATGAAACAACACAACCAACGACTAACTACATGGTTGAAGGACCAAAACATATCGCCTGGAGAAACCATAGACTCTATTACCATCAGTAGGTTGGCGGAGGGGCCATCGAGACAAGTGACATCTTGGAATGCTTATGACATCAATGGGTATACGTACTATACCCACGCAAAGGATAGTAAATATGTGAACCAAAACATCGGCGTTCGAATAGAGGCTCTCGAAGGATTAGGGCAAAAGATCCAATACTTTGGCATCATTGAAGGGATATGGGAACTTGACTATGGAAGGGATATAACGGTGGCCCTGTTTCGATGCCGCTGGATCAAACAACACCAACTGAACGAGATCGGATTGAGAGTCCTGGACCTCGAGAATCTAGGCTACCAAGATGACCCTTGGGTGCTCGCTTCACGTGTCGCACAAGTTTTCTATATGTCTGACCCACAAAGTAACCTCCCCCCGAAGAAGAAGACAAAGCATGTGGTTGCCTTCGGGAAACAGCACATTATTGGAGTTGATGACATGGACGATGTTGAAGCTTACAATAACTACGATGAGATGCCGCTATTCACAGACTTTCCTAAGAAGATCAGTGTTGTGGAAAAGAACCTCCCCAAAGACATAACACTACTAGAAACTACTTTATTCCTGTGTGTCATTTATTTTCCCTGACGGGTCTTGAAAGGCTCACAGAGAAAATTTAATTACTCTGTTGGGTCGTCTTCCTCACAGAAAAATACAGATTTTCCTGTCGGTATATAGTCCTCTCAGGATAATAAAGAATTTTTTCTGTGTGCTAACACATTATTCTGTCGGTGCACCCACAGGTTAATTGTTTGGCGTGCAAGATTTTCAGTTGCCGCGCAAGATTTTCAGTTGGCGCATAATAACCGCGCATACCACAGTCCTGACCCCTAAAAAACAAATTAAAAATAAATCCCCAACCCCATTCACACGAGTCCACGTACCCAGCATACCGAAGCGGTCTCCAAGACTCTGTCCCTGCTCTGCTCTCGGTCTCCTCGCTTTCCCTCTGGCCACTCACCCAAGAAGCTAGTTCGTTTATCCCTCTCCAAGAAGCTAGTTCGTTTATCCCTCTCCCTCTCCAAGAAGCTAGTTCGTTTATCCGTCTCCAAGATCCATGGAGCTGCAGCACCAGCCACCACTTCCTCTATCTGGATCTGGAGGTGCCACCTCTAGCGCCCTCTACTGAGCTGAAGCTGCTGCGGAGGCCCCCGGCGTCGGTCGCCGCTGATGCGAAGGCAGCCAAGGTAGTGGAGGACAGCACGGCGCCTCTGCGACAACCATCTGCATCTCGTATTGAACTACAGCTTCCAGGTTCTGTGGTAAGTCTCTATTCCTCCTAACCCTCATCTTGACCAATCCCTTTTCCACAAAACTAGATCTATGTTGTGGTAGATTTGATTTTCCTATAGGGAGATTTGTTGTTTCTTAAAATAAAAAACTCGATCTATGCTGTGATATGGAAAGCCAGGTGCTGGCCTATGTATTTTCTTGAAATACTCCCATGTGTTGAGAATGAGGGGCGCACCCACCCTGTAGCAAGCTATGGCAGGCGCCCTAGCTATCAGCAGTAGCACACCAGTAACCTTGTTAGTTTATAGAGAAAAAATATAGATCTGTTTTTTTTTTGGTTTCATTCATAGCACACATGATTAATGCATGGAGTAACTCAGTGGTTCTTGGAGTAAAGGGATAGCAATGGTTCTGGAAGGGCAGAGAGAGCAGTGGTGCCATCTCGGGGCTTGTTTCATTGGTAGATTAGGGGGTTTGTAGTTTGATTCATTCATACATTGGGTTGGTTTGATGTGGATATATGTTGAGCGGCAAATTGAAGGCATCTAACAAATGCACTACTAATTTAACATATAGCTCAATAGCTGTTATTAGAATTGGTGCTTCACTATTTTCTTGATTAAGATAAGTGTTACTTTATTTTTTTATCAATAACATGATAAGCTGTTCATCAGTATTGCTTTTATATTGTGTAGGCTGTTCATCAGTACAACTTATGCATAGTGCACTATTTTTATTTGTTTGACACAGGTTAAAATAAGCTTCTGCGATTTGTGTAGCAGTCAAAAAATACTCCATCATCACTACAACCCATAACAAAGTGGTGTGACTTGGCTTTCTGGTTAAAGGTAAAGTTCTTACTTTTTGTTGTGTTTATGAATGTGCTCTGCTATGTTGTGATGCTCATTCTCTTTTATTACACACTGCTGTCATCGTCTTGTGATTGCCATCGGTTATCACTAGTTAATATGATTGGTATGCTTTTATT
Source organism: Miscanthus floridulus (assembly GCF_019320115.1). Lineage (NCBI taxonomy): Eukaryota > Viridiplantae > Streptophyta > Magnoliopsida > Poales > Poaceae > Miscanthus > Miscanthus floridulus. Next base: position 20,343 of record NW_027097135.1, on the reverse strand, counting down.
ACACACTGCTGCTATCTTGTGATTGCCACCGGTGTACATTTGTTAATTTGGTTGGTATACACGTCTTTTGTTATGGAATGATAGATATGCCACATTCCTAGATATGTTGTATGCCTATATGCATGGTCTAAATTAACAATTAAAATTTTATATTTGCAATACAGAGATAGTTCAAATGTCACGCTCGTGGATGTATAATGGTTGGCAACATGGTAAACTTCCCTCTAATGAATGGGTTGATGAAACAACTGAATTCTTGAATCATGCATTCTCTTTATCGGATGTGGTTGAAAATGATACCATCAAGTGTCCTTGTGCCATGTGCCGGAACTACTTTAGGCAGAAAAGGAATACTATAGAGCTTCATTTGTTTAAATTTGGTTTTAGAGAAGGCTATAAAACATGGACAGAACATGGTGAGAGTCTTGTTAGTCATGATGAACATAGCACTGTAGGTACTGAGGAGGGTTGCAATGAAGTTGACCGTATGGATGATATGCTATTTGATCTGGTTGGCGAACATCCACCAGATATAGATGATACGCCAACATCATCTACCCAAGCCTTTTATAGAATGGTTGCTAATGCTGATGAATTGGTGCATGATAAAACTACCCACTCGTCACTTTCTGCTGTAGCTCGCTTGCTTGCTGTGAAGTCAATGTACAATATGTCAATTGACCACTATGATGATTTCTTAGAAATAATCCATGAACTCCTGCCTCCGGACTCTAAGTTGCCAAAGAACTTCTATGAGTCGAAAAAAATGCTAGATGGTCTGGGTATGCCATATGTTAAAATTGATGTGTGCTAAAACAATTGCATGCTTTTCTATGGAGATAACAAGAACAAAGATAAATGTGACTTCTGTAATGCCAATCGATATGAAGAAGGCCGGAACAAAGTTGCACGCAAAGTTTTGCGTTATCTTCCAATAACGGATAGACTACAAAGGCTGTATGCACATGAAGAAACAGCCAAGCTAATGCGATCGCACAATCACTCCACGTCTGGTAAAATAGTCCACCCTTGTGATGGAGAAGCATGGCAGCAATTTGATGTGGACTTTCCAGATTTTGGAAGGGAGCCTAGAAATGTGCGACTTGCTGTTTGCACTGATGGCTTCACACCATTCAGCTTGAATGCTGCTGCATACTCATGTTGGCCGGTGTTCATTACTCCACTAAATCTGCCCCCAGGCATACTCCTAAGACCAGAGTATATTTTTCTTGCCCTTGTAGTCCCTGGCCCTGAGCATCCTGGAAGGAAATTGAATATTCTGATGCAGCCCTTGGTCGATGAACTAAAAAAACTGTGGGTGGGGGTCCAAACAAAGGATGCTTCACTCAAGCATAGCTTTACAATGAGGGCAAGTTACCTTTGGTCAGTGCATGATTTTCGTGCTTATGGAGACTTTGCTGGATGGAGCACCAATGGCAAATTAGCATGTCCATGTGGATATGGTTGCCAAGGATTTCAACTCCGTCATGGACGTAAGGCTTGTTGGTTTGATTGTCATAGACGCTTCCTTCCTATAGATCATCCATTTAGAATGCAAGCTAATGCATTTCATAGGAACACAATAGTGCTTGAGGAACAACCTAGGCGCTTAAAAGGGCAGGAAGTGGAAGACCATCTACAGAAGTTTGTAGATGATACACCAAACTATGGAAAACTACACAATTGGACTTTTGTGAGCTGCTTTAGGCAACTTCCATACTTTTCTAAGTTAAAGCTCCCACACAACATTGACTTAATGCATAATGAGCGAAATGTAGGTGAAGCTATTTGGAACACTTGCTTTGACATAGCTGACAAGACCAAAGATAATGTGAAAGCTAGACTAGATCAAGCTGATATATGTGTCCGGCCTTCGCTTAATTTAGTGAGAAATAGCAAGGGGAAGTGGAAAATGCCAAGGGCTCCATTCTGCATTGACAAAAATGACAAGATAACCATTCTTCAGTGGTTCCAAGATCTGAAATTTCCTGATGCATATGCAGCCAACATCAGGCGTGGTGTTAACCTGGTGCAAAAAAGGATTTTAGGCCTCAAAAGTCATGACTTCCACATCTTTGTTGAGCGCCTTCTCCCAGTTGCATTCCGGGGATTTCTTTCAGAGGATGTATGGCATTGTTTGGCTGAGCTTAGCTTTTTCTACAGGCAGTTGTGTGCTAAAGAGCTTAGTAAAGACATTGTTCATTCTCTAGAAGAGAGTATTCCTGTGCTGTTGTGCAAACTGGAGAAGATATTTCCTCCTGGTTTTTTCAACCCTATGCAACACTTAATCATACATTTACCTTATGAGGCACGATTAGGAGGGCCTATCCAAGCCCGTTGGATGTACCCGTATGAGAGGTAAATCTCAGAATCAGTTGTGTGACATAAAAATATATTTAGAATTTTGTCCATGATATCTTCGTATCAATGTGTAGGTTTATCAAAAAACTTAAGAAGAAAGTAAGAAATAAGGCACGTGTTGAGGGTTGCATTGTTGAGGCTTCTCTAGTTGAAGAGGCTACAAATTTTGTGTCCTTGTATTTTAGAGCAAGCGCTCGGTCTACTAAAAACAAGATGCCCCGATATGATGATGATGCCTCTACGTTTGAAAGCGTATGTGACCTCGAAATTTTCCAATACTCGGGTAGATGCATCACCCAAGAGGTACCCATGAGCTCTCTAGAGAAGAGTACAAGGTTGCCTTTCTGTACATACTAACTAACATACCTGAGATGGATGATTTCTTTGAGTACGTACTTCAAATCACAATCACTCACTTATTTCAATTAAGTTATGATATGTGTGCATAATAGTAATTCTATTAATGTAGAAAATTTGACAAGGAGCAGTGGAAGAGCCGTGTTGTTCCAACTGAACAGCAGAAACGTGAATTGAGACTAAATGGCTGGAATTATGGCCGTTCCATAAAACAAGGGCCAGATTTTTTTGAATGGTTCAAGGACCAAGTAATGTCCCTATGCATATGAGATTGCATTTGTGTTAGTTTCATAGCAAACACCGCTAACATATAAACTACATTTTGCAGTGCATGCAATCATCTATTGTTCACAAAGCTTTGTGTCAAATGTCATATGGTTTCTGTACTCGAGTTCATTGTTATGGTTGTTATGATGTCAACGGTTATAGATTTCATTCTGAGCAGTACGAGAAGGGAAGATCTGGACTAACCACTTGCAATACTGGTGTTTGTGTGTCTTCTTATGATGAAAGTGGCAATGTTCTTGATTATTATGGTGTCATAGAAGACATAATCAAAATTGTTTGGGAAGGGAGCATGCCACTTGAGTTGGTTTTATTTTATTGCCATTGGTTTGATCCAACACCCAATGGACTGCGGCGCACTGAGAACTTGGGTTTGGTAGAGATTAAGCACACATCAAGATTATCAAATTTTGACCCATTTGTCATGGCTGCTCAAGTTAGTCAAGTTTACTATCTACCTTATCCATGTAAAAATAGAGAAGATCTCATGGATTGGTCAGTAGTGTATAAAGTTGCTCCACATGGACACATACCTCCAATTAATAGCAATGCTGATTCTAGTCTTGGTGAAGGGCCAACTCAGGATGTTGAATTCTTCCAAGAGGACGGATTAGATGGCACCTTTGTTATTGACTTGGGAGCTGCATTGGACTCTATAACATCATTGGTCTCAGACGAGATTACCGATCCTAAAGACTTGGAAGAACTGGAGAAAAATCAGGCTGAGATTGAGGAAGAAAATGAAGCTACAGATGAAGAGATAGAGTCTATAGATGAAGAGAATGAAGATTCAGATGAAGCTTATGATTGAATTTCAATGTTTACTGCAGTATTTTGTGTATTGTACTCTCTATTTTGTGAACTTTGTGTTCTCCATGCCTAGGATCTACTGTATTGAACTTTTATTAATGTATATGGTATTGCCTATGTACTGTGTACTTCGCTACATTCAAATCGTGTGATTGCCACCAGTGTAGATTAATTGACCACTATGATGATTTCTTAGAAATAATCCATGCTATTGCCTATGTATTGTGTACTTTGCTACATTCAAGTGATGGCTCCAAACTTGTGAAAATTATGTTGTACAGAATGTTATATTTGTATTTTAAATCTACATGGTAAATCTCACTTATAATTTTCCATTGCAGATGGTGAGTAGCATTTGTCACAGCCGTAACAGTCGTGCAAAAGGGAGTGCTTCTCGTGTTTCAAACTCAAGTGATGGTGCCTCTCAAAGACCAAGGTCTGATCCTCCTTCCCAAAGCCTTAATGCTACTGAACCCATCCGTTCTGTACAGTCAGCTAAGCAAAGGGGGAGAAAGCAGGGGTGTCTAACAAAGTTAAAAATGCCGGTGCGTGATCGCAAGGTTGCCCTTGAACCACTTGGTGATACGTGAGTACACAATCATCTCTACATTTTGTCTCAACTTTTCAACCCTTTTACTAACCATTGTTTACATGTCTTACATCTTGTACTGGTGAAAAGGCAATTTACTTATGTTGGTTATCGTGGTTATAAGTACTCTACTCAAGTTGGGGTTATTATTAAGAGAGAATACCCAGGCTTGGTAGATGACAAGGATCAAAATGGTGTAGTTCTTAACACCCGCCCAGTACTGGAGTGGGCTGATTATTTCCTAACACCAAAGGATAGAACGGGACAGACTGCTGGAGATCGTGTACTTTCTGAATTTTGGGTAAGTAACATGAATTTTGTATAAGTTGACACACCTGTACCATAACTACTATGGTTACTATATGTGTAATTATTTATGGTCATTCATTGCATGATGAAATGACTTTCTTCGCTTTTGCATGTAGCGTTTGTTTCAAGTCAAAAGGGAGGATCAGCAAGAAGCAGACCGTATTTTGGAAAATTATGTTAGGAAAAAGGTCAAGGATATTTTGTACCAAGCTCGTGTGGATGCTGTCAAGGTGTACTACAAGGACGTACTGAAGCAGAACCTAGATGACAAGTTAGCACGACCGATAGAGCTTACATATGAACAATACCTGAATGGCAGAGTGAAGTGGTGCAAGCGTGCTGCATGGCCTTCTCTTTGTCGTTATTGGTGCTCAGAAGAGTTCCTCACAAAACGAAAGAGGGGGCAGGAATCTCGGTTATCTTCTGATGATATTGCTCAAAATCGTGGTGGATCTAGACCATTTGGGGAGACAAGACAACTTTTGGTTGGCACACTTCTTCTCTTTATATAAATTACATACAGAACTCTCTTGAGAATGGTATGCATACTTATTCCTTATTGCAGGGTGAGAAATTTGGCCCTGGGAGTGCAACTGATATGAACACTTTCAAGGTGATGAAGTGTGGCATGAAAAATGTGGATGACACTGGCAGACCTGGTGCAATCAGCAGCCGCAAAGCACAAAAGATTGTGGTATGTATCTAACAAGCTGCTGCTTGTAGGTTCTGACATAATGCTTCATGTTCAATCTTGTTTGGTTATAGACATTAGAGTGGTCTATCTAGTAGAAAATGCAAGCCATCATTAGAGTGCTCATCTTAAAATAGAATTTGGGTCTGTTGAATAAATGGCTTGATTTTAGACTAAATAGTTGTGTTTAGCATCTTAGTTTGTAGCAGCTTGCCAACTAGTCCTAAATATGGCTGATAATGTCTTTTCCATTCTAGGATGAGTATACAGCAAAGTCCCAGGCTGCTCATCCAGAAGGGCTGGAGCAACAAGAGTTGGATGGACAAATTCTGTATGATCTATCTGGTGCCTTGCGCCATGGTCGTGTAGCCATTGCAAATGGTGCTGTCAAATTGGCTGATGTGCGAGCTGCTGCCAAGAAAAAAAATCCTGCATCTTCAAATGTAGCATCTTATCGACGCATGGCCAAAGATAATCGGAATTTACGTCATGCAAATAGGTTTTTACATGAGCGCCTTAACCAGATGGGGGAACTTAATAATGACCTAATACTGGTATGGATGTGAATTCGTGTGTCTATTTATTGATTAAAAAAAGCACACTCCTAGTAGTTTATTTTTGAACTACTATACTTGTTTGGATGTAGGATCTTTATCGCAAATTGGATCAGGAGGTTCCAGAAAATCATAAAAGGCGCCTTGCAGCTCTACAAACAAATGTAAGTACATTAACTTGATACTTGTACCTATGAAATCGGTATTAATTATGACAAAAAAAACAGCTGGTCTAAACCATTTTAAGTAGACAACTGATATGTTTTGATGTCAGAATGACAACATGCAGTGCAGCAGTGAGGGAGTGGCCTCATGTTGATGGTTACTGTAGTTTCCAACTTTCCATCTTAGTTTTAACCTCATGGTAAGCTGTGATGGGGCAGGGGTAGGGTGGTGCAGGTGGGAAGGAGGGAGACAACCTGCCTGCAGCCTCCCTTGGCCCTTGAAGCTTCCTGTCCCATGGGTGGCTGGTCACCAGAACACAGCTTCCGCTATATAAAGACTAGGAAATCCCTGTTTCCTGAACCCAGGTTATACATAGTTTATATGAGTACAAATGACTAATATGCCCCTTGATCATTTGAGTATGCTGGCATGCACATCCATCATAAAAGGGCAGGGGTCTTAGTGTCCAGTGCCCACGCTAAAATATAGGGGTCCCTGATCCTTATTGTTGACTTGTTTGGTTGTCTTGGATGTGCTTTGCTAGGCTGCTAGACATAGTGCTACTTGGCCAAGCAATCTCAGAGACACGCTGAGATAGGATCACCTCTGTTTTTTTATCATTATTAGAATCATATATGTTGTGTTCCTTATTGTGTGTGTGATTATTTACAGCAATATCACTTCTAGGCTAGATTGCCATTAATTAGTTCAGCTCAGCATGTCTATGTCTTGAGATATACCTGAGTCTCCTGGCAGACATTTTGGTGGGGCTGTTACTAATCCAAACAAAATGAGCACACAGGTTCCAGGAAGTGCTTTGCTATTCCAGATAAAAATGCATCTGGCAACTTCAAACAACTCTTTGTATGTACATAGGGAGTATTAGATTATCCAAGTATTAGGTTGGTTTTCGTTCTGAAAACTAGTAACATATATCTGCTTCAAAGGTTTGTACATGTTGTTTTTTGGAACTACTTGGTACTTGTTAGCACACCAAAAGTATAGTATCACACGAGATATACCACTTGCCATGCCAGCATGTATATTCCTGGATGTCACCGTACAAGTAGTCTCCGGTTCTTTTCTCATGTAATGGGACCTGCAGGTGATGAAGCCACCTATGCATGCATGCATACATTGTATCTCGCCAGATAATATATAACCTAAGAAAAATATTGTGGAAGTATATACCAAAATGAAAGAGTCTGTTACGTACAGCTGGAATTGCGTATGCAGAAATTTGACTCTTGTTCCTGAACCCCAAAAGTAAATGCCTCGGTTAGGTGGGGTACTATTCTCTGATCGCGGCACTTCGTAGTTAGCTAGTTCTATTATTAACCGGGACTGGACGGGAACATCGTCTAACATTGTTCTAGAAGATTATATTTGGAACCATGTTTAAGCAGACAACTGATATGTTTTGATGTCAGAATGACAACACGCAGTGCAGCAGTGAGGGAGTGGCCTCATGTTGATGGTTACCGTAGTTTCCAACTTTCCATCTTAGTTTTTACCTCATGGTAAGCTGTACTTCTAGCTGTACTGAAACTGTGCTTCATGTATGGTGCTGGTGTAAAAGGAAATCATGTATAAGACAATTAATTAATGTTTATTAGTCCTAAAATCCAATTGATATTTACATGGTATTATCATTTTGCAGCTGCCCACTAGTTCATCCCATGTTGGTGAGGACTTGGATGGTGAGGACATGGATGGAGAGGACGAAGAGGACATGGATGGCAGCTACATGGAAGGAGAGGACACGGAGGAGGACATGAATGAAGAGGACATGTATGAAGAGGACGAAGGGGACGAAGAGGACGAAGAGGACAGGGATGAAGAGGACATTGACGACAACAATGGGGGCAGCAATGCTGGATCATACATCGATGACTTCTGTGATTTGGGATATATATGGTAAGGTTGCTATTGGCAGAAATAGCACATGGGTTGTCAAAGTGACTTTTGTCTATTGAACAACATAAGCTGGTGGCTGGTGGCTGTCTTTTGTCTTTTGAACATGTATGGCCGTGGATGATTAACTTAGTAGTAATTGAATGTTAGATGGACTTGGCTAAAACTAGGATGTTGTGGTAGGTGACATGGTTGTACATGTATAAATTAGGAGCAGCAAATGCTGGTGGTAGTAGTAGAATGTTAGATGTAATTTGTGAGGGTAGAACCTTGGTATGTTGGCCCGTGTTGAATGCTTTGTAAGCTCTTATGGAACTTCTAATATATATGCTTTAATATTGTGATATGCATATAACGTGTTGTTTGGTGAATCAGTAATAGATGTAATTGTAATATTTTTGTGCCACCTACTAATTTCTCTGGTGGTAATTTGAGAAAAAATTGTGATTTCCTTGACGGGAAGCCATCAGGAAAATTAGGTTGAACTGACAGAAATATGTTTACTTCCTTGAGGGTTGACTGACAGAAAAATTACTATAGCCCACAAAGAAATTAGCAATATCCCTGATGGTGACCCTACAGGGAAATCAGTTAACCTGACGGTTCCTGGCGCCGCACTAAACCTCCGGACGTTACAATATTTTTGTCGGACATCCGTCAAAAAATTACCGTCAGAAAAATATTTCTGTCGGTAAGCTCACAGGCAAATCTGATTTCCCTGTCAGCCTATCCTTGACGGTATATGCCTGTCGGGCTCCCGACAGAATTATTTTTTCTGACGGTTTTTCATGTTTTCTTGACGGTTTTTTGGCACACAGGAATAATGTAGTTTCCAGTAGTGAAATCCTCAGCCACCCTTACAAATCGATTTGTAGGGGCGGCTTGGGAACCGCGTGTAAGGGCGGCTGGGCAAACCGTCCCTACCAATGGTGTCGAGCCACCCCTGCAGTGCCTTTGTGGCATAGTGGCACTTGCTTCTCTCCAAACAGGGTCCTTATTTTTGATAATAGATGGCCAAATGGGCCGCCTAGCCTAGCACGGCACAGGCTCGCAAAGGGCACGGCCCGATCGGACTCGGGCCGACACGGCATGCCTAGCTCATCGGGTTCTGCCATGCCCGCCCATGGGATGCACCTATGGCCCAGGCACGGCCCTATAAGGCTCAGGTTGTGGCGAACTGAGCCTAGCTCAGTTGGTTAGGTTTCTTGTGGTGTAACCTGCCTATCCGAGTTCAAGTCCTTGGCTTAGCACGGGTGCTCATATTTTTCTGAATTTATTCTAGAATTTAACGGTGTTGTGCTTTCAGTAGTAAGCGACGTTTCCGTCGATAGCGATGTGCCTGTGGTGACTTCGTCAATCTCGAGATTCTCGATATGTGCCGACATAGTCTTTTGGATGTGCTCATAGGGGTAGGGTTTGTGTACGTATGTTCATAGGGGTGAGTGTGTGTGCGTGTTGAGTGTCTGCGTCTATAATTGTGTAATTCGAGAAAAAAAGGCTCGGGTCATGTCGTGCCGGCCCATCTGCCCATCGAGCCCGCCTAGGCCCGCGTGGTATCCCCGTGCGCTACTCCACCGTCGCCATCACGTGCTACTGCGCTAGCCCGGTGGGCGCCTGTTGCCGCGAGAGTGGGCCTCCGCCCTATGCACCGGCCATCACAGATGAGCGCGCCTCTGCCCTGCTCACCGGCCGCCGCGGATGAGCACACCTCTACCCTGCGTCCCTCCTCGCTACCCGGGGGAGCCCATCAGAGGAGAACGAGATTTAGGAGCGGTTGATGCAGAGATCGAGGTTGGGGAGCAGTTGATGCGGGAGATCGGTGGAGGCCGGAAGCAAGGGGATGCGGCATCGGGCAGATCAAGGAAGGGAGGGAACGCGATATCAGAGTTGGGAAGGGACGCGGCATCGGGAAAACAGTCGACTGAGATAAGAATAGGAGTTTGCTGGAGGAAGGAGTTACGGTTTTGAATCTATTATATATGGGAAGCAGCCTAATTGAGTCGTACCGGGCCAGCATGTCGTGCCAAGGAAGCGGCCCAGGCATAGCCCTGCTATTGGGCTGGGCCAGCACAGGCAAGGCAGCCATCGGGTCATGTCGTTCCTGGGCTGGGTCAAAATTGCGGGCCATGGGCCGCGCCCATGGGCCTCGGGCCATATGGCCATCAATACTTTTCATTAAATCCATCCCAAAAAACAGTAACATATGGAGCCCACTCGTTCATTCCCTTCTCCCTACTCCTTTCAACTGAGCTACTTGTCCATCTTGACGAGAGGAGGGGACTCACCCAGTCACCCGCATATCGCCCATCCATCTTGCTAGTCATGCTAGAGGGTAAAGGGACACGACAAGCAGATCTCTCTCGTCGTGTTGGAGGGAGAGGAGCCATGAGAATAGAGGCCACACATCTAGGACCCGCCTGAATCTTGCCCTCACCTTGGAAGAGAGACCGCTTGTCGGGGACCTCACTCGGGAGGAGACGCTGAACGGCCGAAGTCACAGGAGGAGCCGCCACCTCGTCAGGACATTGCCTTTGTCCAGAAGGAGAGGTCGCAAGCCGAGGACCTTGCCCTCGCTCAGGAGGAGGGGCCGCACGGCCGGGGTTGCAGCAGAAGTTGCCGGGGGCAGATCCAGCATGGCAGGCATGCCTCGGGGAGGGAGATTCGCCGGGAAGGTCAATGGAGGGGAGCCGCATCGTCGGGTGAGGGGCTGCGCAGGTGGAAGGACCTCGCGGACCATGGTGCAACACCCGGGCAGGCGTGATTTGTCGTGCACATGGAAGGAAATGACCCCAACTATCGTTTGGGGGCATGGAAGAGGGTCCCTAGAATGAGAGGTGGGAGGGAGATTTAATGGCTCTAATAGCGACCCTGTTAGAGCTCATTTTTTTGGTCAAATCCCTCAAATTTTAGTTTTGAAGGCTCAGTTAGGGGCTCTACTGGTAGAGTTTCTGTAAGAAAATCTCTCAAGAAAAAAAAACATTTGGCCTTTAGCTTGATTTTGTATTTTCTTTGTGAAAAATGTTTAAAAAATGGCGTCGATACTGTATGTAGAACAGTGCATCTGCGAACATTATTCAGTAGGAATGATAATCTATTGACAGTTTAGATTCTCTGAAGAAGGCCGAGAATAATGGTACTTTCTCCATCCTTTAACACGCTACGGACAAAACCATAAATTCGCAGAGTCCTAGGGTAAACATCGTGTCTCCGAAGTAACAGAAACAGTGTCATCCTAACATTGCACATATTTCATGTCCCCGAAGTAACCAATTTGTACAAGTGACATTGCACAATTAAATATTTATGGGTATAATAATGATTAAGACTCAAGGAAGGACAGTGACAAACCTTGGCACAAGAATTACGAGCTTTACTCCAATCAATTTGATCATAAGGCGAACTGTAGAGTTCATCTCTTAGTGCTAATATAGTTGGTGTAATGGGACCAACAAATTTTTTGCCATAAAGGAAAGCTATTGACATGTAAGTAATCCTAGTGAAGCACCAGAACCGCCCTGTGTATAAGAGAAAGCTCACTTCAGTACATTATATATTTAAGTAAATAGCAGTTGTAGACCAAATATAGCTTGTGAGTTCTGTTTCTAATAACTTACAACACACTACTATGATCACATAATTCTCTGTAACTACATGTAATCTACAATTTATCACTGAATACTTCAACCTTCCTTTGTATACCCATACTTCTTAAATTAATTCTTTATCTCCATCGTTGTCGTCTCTGCCATATGCTCAGTTTGATTAAGTTAATAACAGCAAGAGTTCTTTTTTTACATAACGCATAACTTATACAAGAAAAAGTACATGCCAAGGTCTAGTACTGATTTCATCCCTATAAATCTTAAAGGTCCCTGCTCCTACAGCATATATAAATAAAGGACCGAACCTTCACGTGACATGATGAAATAAGCAAAAAAAAAAAGTGGTAAGCAAAAAAGTATTTTGTTTACTACCATTTAATTAAATTTTTTAGTTAATGACACTCTAAACAAAATTTCATTTCATTCTCTCCTTTTAACTACATAAATAAGTCACTTCACCCACCAATCACATTTTTCATTTTGTTCTCCTCAAATAAAGCTTGTGTGTCCAATTATATTTTTTAGGATAATATGTAAGTACATATTTGATACTATGAAATATTTTCATATTTCTTTATCATAACTAGTTGAATAAATTTTAAAAGTATTCACTTTCATATGATATCATCTTACAAGTGATATTTTGACCTTAAAAGTCTAGTGCATGTCTCCTACCAGTATTCAACACTTGTATGCACATTTTGAGGGAGAGGTTAATATTCTACAAGCTGGTATCTTTGAGACTAACACTATTTCAAGCTTATAATGGCTGGTATCTTTGAGACTAACACTATTTCAAGCTTATCATGGCTAGTATCTTTGAGACTAACACTATTTCAAGCTCATCATGTGTGTAGTAGTCTCATTGTAAGGAAAATTGAGTCCCCGGAGTTAAGCATAGATCCTAATGTTGCAAGTCATATTTCATACTCTTCAAGTGGCATGATGTATCCTACAAATTGGTATCAAGTTCAATTGAAATTGTACAATTGGTATCAATCTTCGAATCAGCATCAATTTGTTCTTTTTCAGTTGGTATCTTTTATTATCTGTGATTTCTCCATGCATTATATAGATTGAACTATCTTTTGTGCTTAATTGCTAGTCTATGCATATGCTTTGTCATCCACTATATGTATGCATACACTTAGGTGGAGCTTAGTCTATGTAATGTGAGAGTCTAGTTTTGTGACAAACTCCATTCCACATACAAAGGATCACAAAAATTGACCCTCCCTTGTACTACTAATGTCTTCCTTTTCAGTGTTTGATTCCAAAGGGGGAGAATTTGAGCGACAACAAACAACCTCAACCCATAATAAATACCAAAATCAATTTAAAAAATTTCAAGTGGTATTGAATGGGGGAGAAACTGATCAAGGGGGAGTTGGTCCTTGAAAGGGAGGAAGTGGATTATGGAGTTAGGGGAGGCTTAAGTCCATAATTCCACATAAGAGGACATATTAAATATGGTAAGAGCAAGGTAAGTAATATATAGATGTGGTACATTGCATATCTCAATTAACTTCATATGATATTGCTCTTGCATTGTATCCAAGCAAGTAGATAGGTTGTAGTTGAATTTTCTACATATGTTATATATTATTTGCTTGCTTTGGTTGTGTTGTCATCAATCGCTAAAAAAGGGGGCCATTGTAAGGAAAATGGACCCAACATGGGGCCATTAAGTTGATTTTGGTGTTTGATGAACAACATGACCTTTTTGACTAATATTGTTTTCTAGTATATAAGAAAAGTTTGAATGGATGCAAGGTTGACTTGGACTTAGGCAATGTAAAGTTTGGGATGATCAACACCACAAGAAAGACATTAGAAGCAGTGTTGAAGACCTATAAGATGTGCTACAAGTCCAGGACACAGGTTAGAAACATACCCAGATGCAAAGACATGAAGAAAAGAAGCTCACTGCAGGTTGTCTGCAATCACCGGATAACTATGGTGCTGACAAGGTAATGGCACCCGGAAGATAGGGAGGTACAACAGTAGTCAAACAGTGTCAACAAGACTCACTAGAAAAGTCCGGTGTAACAGCAGAGAGAGCACTAGAGAAAAGACTGTGAAGACAACACTATGCAGACGCCATCACCGGAGATCAATGAAGACAGCGCCAGAAGATAGGGTCACACCCAGAGAGGTTGTAGAAAGGAATTTCTACCACTGGAAATGTTTGATGCAAGGCACCAAATAAAAGGGCTTCTCCGGTGAAGCTCAGAATGGGAACCCAAAGGCAGAACAGTGCCACCGAAATTATCCGGAGTGCACCGGAAAGGTTGCACCGGAGAAAGGAGCAACAGTCGACATATGATCCAATGGTCGAATCCAGCTGCTAGTACATGCGGCGGTCACCGAAATCTCCGATGGGGTCACCGAAATTTCCGGTGTGAGCACAAAATGTGTTGTGCATTACCCAATGGCTAATTTCTTTGTGGGGGCTATTAATACCCCCTTGGCCGGCTTATTTGTGAAGGTTGGAGTGTATTGAAGAAGCAGGAGTGTAACCACTCTCAAGTGTTCTAGCCACCATATGCGCTTAAGAGAAGATTAGATTATTAGCATTAGTGCTTAGACTAGTTAGACCACCGCTTATGCGTTTGCTCTAGTTTTAGGCCTAGTGCTGTGAGGTTTGCATACCTCTTTCTCACTTGATGCTTGCACGCTTCATTTTTGTACTCGGAGGGGTATGTAGTCTCGTGAGATCACACCAACCGTGTTTGTGGTGCAGCCGCACCACCGTGTACCAGAGGGAACGAAGCTCGCGGCGATTTGGCCAGAAGCTCAATAGCAAAGATGGTGGGGAGGGGTCTAGGAGAGGCCATCTCGGAGACCCACTTGTGTGTGGGGAAGACCCGGGGGCTACGAATGGAGTTACCTCACTGGGAGCTTGACCCTTGCGGGGGCATCCTTGCGAGGGGCTGCAACAAGGACTAGGGGGAGCGTGAGCTTATCGACACCATTCCGTAGTCGTCGACGAGAGTTTGCATCTCTATCTCCACATCCTTGCGAGGGGCTGCAACAAGGACTAGGGTGAGCGTGAGCTTATCGACACCATTCCGTAGTCGTTGACGAGAGTTTGCATCTCTATCTCCATTAAGCTTCCGCATTTATATTTTGTACATAGGTTGTGTGCTTACTATTCTAGTTTAGCTTGCCAAGCTAGTTGATAGAATTGGAACCTAGGTTGCATACCTCTTTTGCGGTAGAGATAGCAATACACTTAGCATAACCTTAGACGCATATCTAAATAAATTACTTTCTTGTATATGTTTTGTTAAGTGAAAATTAGAGGCTATAGTTTAGAGTATAATTTTAGAAAACCTAATTCAATCCCCCTCCCTAGGCATCGTGGTCCCAACAGACACCTTTTAGAATAATTTTAGAGCGGGTTGCTTAAGCCATCCGTCTCTGTAAATGATTTTTGTTAGTGTTGCCTTAAAAAATGTCAAAAAAATCATTTTCGCCAAATGTTTGGAAGGAATGGCTCTCTTATTGCTATCAACAATAGATATTCTGGGATGGTATTGAAGGCTCGTGTCGGAGAGTTTGTGAGTTTGAATCCTAGAAAACACACATGCATAGAAAATTGTGACTTGTGACGCGCAACATGTGACTGTTGGGTTCTTTGATGGTGCGGCAAAAAAAATTTCCTATTTTTGTGCTATTTTTTAATGAAATTGTTTCTACTGGAGGTTGCTTAAGAAGCTTATGAAAATCTGTTTACATTGGCAGTTGACTTGACCAAACCGTCACAAACATATTTCTACTTGTAGTCGCATGACCCACCGTTAATGGAAATTCTCTGTTTTCACAAGTCTTTCACTCTTACGGAGTAGTGAACTGTTTGCAAAATATGGTATGATTTCATCAATCACGCCACAAATGTCAGATTGATCAAATCTAAATATAAATGAAGAATGAAAAGTACAACTATTACTAGGGAGCGCCCTTAAAAAAACTATTATTAGAGCAACTCATGAGTATATGTAAATTTAGATCTCTAAATTGGCTCTCTAAAACTATTTAGACACTCAATATATGTACCGTCCACAGCAGAATCTCTAAATCAGGCTAGCTTTCTTTTGAAGCCATATCAGCACCTTGGATCCTGTTTTATTGTTGTACAGTATAGCGAGATGGAAAATTGGCCGACAAACGAGACTGTTTGAAGCAGTAAAACAGATTTTGCTGTAGTCAATGGGATATTATGGAACTCTGCAAATGTTTAGTTGTCTAGACTGCTAGAAACTCTTTTGCAGGGAATATCCTTAGACATTTGGTGGAACTAAGAAAAGAATATACCTGGATGAATTGGGAGGAAACGTGGCACCAACCATAGTTCAGGCACAACTGGATTATTGCCACGCCAATCATATACACCAATAACCTTCAGTTACGAAAATACGGAAGCATGCATCAATAATAGTTACCACCGTGCTGCAGTTTAAATGTGTATTGTATTATCAAATAGAACGTCCCTCGTTCAATGTTACCTTTTCTATTTAATATAATCAAAACATTATCTAACCTATTCTATAATGTACTCCATCCGTTCCACAGTGGTCGCCATTATACTTTGTCTAGAGAACAGCCAAATTTTACAGATCTTGATGGATAATTATTCAAATTATATATGATAACTTTAGGACATAAAACTTGTATAGATTCATATTGATATATATTGCGTCTGAGATAATATTGAGTCTTTAGCAAAGGGCAACATAGAGTAAGAGAAATTAACAATCAAATTATATTTTGTTTGACCTTTTCTTGATCAAAATATGCTTATATTATTATTGAGTTGTATATATCGACTAGTTCAACTAAAAAGCTTAAGATAATGGAAAGATGAACAGTTCACTTATACTTCAACGATAATTCTAGAACGGACGGAGTACATATATTGTCTAGAGAAAACACAAGTATGAAAAAGAAACTGAAAAAGTTTGCTGTTCTCTGAGAAATGGAAAGCGCATAGTATGCGACATGGAGATGACAAGTGGGGCCCCAGTTGATGCCATTCGAATGTGTGGCATGCATGTTTTTTAGTTTTCGATTTCCCTAACTTGTCCAATATTGTTAGTGAGAAATTTCCACTAAGCTGTACCGTGAACTTGAACTTTTAAGGACAGTCCGATACCAAAAACTAGAATGGTTTCTATAGCCATTAATATTAATTAAGATGTCAACTAAAACAAAATAGTGATGTATTATTACAATTAAGGAAGAGAGAGAATGTCATGGTTTGTGAGGAGAGTTTCATAACGTTATTTTCAAGAACATAAAATGCAATGAAACATGGATGAAATTATCACTTTCAATGCATAATTTTATCCTTTTATTTCATGGACATTTAATTCTATGCCTCATCTTGAGTTGGTAACCGAGCAAGAGAGTTTCATCTCCATAAAACTCAATTTTCTCTCTCTCCTTGAAAACGTTGCCATGTCATTGAAAACGATTATGTGGCAGCTTATGAAATGCAAGTGAAACTCCCAATGAGGAATCTACATGAGAACCAAGATAGGAGATGTAATAGTATGATTGGATAAAAAATATCTTTTGAAGAAACAATCTATTGAAAATATGATTTCTTTGTGTGGCTTGACAAGTATGGAAACTATCTCGTAGTTTCTAGGATAGGACTTGAGAGAGTGTGAATGAGGGAATAGTCGACGTATTACTCAAGGGAAATCAGTGCATATATATAGGCACGGTGGGGAGCCTGGGTCGGCAGGCCCACGGGCCGGTTTACTCTCTAACATGCCCCCGCAGTCGGAACTGGAAGCACAGTGAACATTCAGACTGGACCTAAACTCCGTGAAGATGGACGTGGGCAGACCTTTGGTGAAGATGTCGGCGTACTGTGACAAAGTGGGAACGTGTAGTACATGGGCTTCACCGAGGGTGACTCGTTCTCGAATGAAGTGCAGGTCAATCTAGACATGATTGGTGCACTAGAGCTGAACAGGGTTGGTGGAGAGGTAGACAGCACTGATGTTGTCACAATAGACAACTGTGGTGCGGTGAAGAGGACAGCGAAGTTCTTGCAAAAGGTGGCGCAACCAGCAGGCCTCAGCGACTCCATTCGCAAAGGCGCGATATTCGGCCTCTGCACTGGACCGGGACACTGTAGGCTGACGCTTGGACAACCAGGAAATGAGGTTGTCCCGAGAAACACCGCATAACCTGATGTGGATTTGTGGGTGTCAGGATAGCCTGCCCAATCAGCATCCGTGTAGACAATAAGATCAGTCGGTGAGGTCCGGTACAGGTGAAGACCAAGATCCAAAGTTCCCTAGAGATACCACAGGATGTGCTTCATGGCGCCGAGGTGGGGCTCCCGCGGGTCATGCATGTGAAGACAGATCTGCTAAATGGCATAGGCAATATCTAGGCGGGTGAAAGTGAGATACTAGAGGGCCCCAGCTATGCTGCGATAATGGGTGGGGTCAGACATGGAGGCTCCATCAGCGGAGAGCTTGGAGTGAGTATCCACATGGGTGCTGCATGGCTTGTAGTCACGCATACCAGCATATACTATCTCTGTGAGAGGAACAAACTGTCATCTGGGCGCTGAACAGTGACACCCAAAAAATGATGAAGAGGCCCCATGTCTATCATAGAGAATTCCCGGCCAAGAGCTAAAATAATGTGCTGGAGAAAACTCGTAGACGAAGCCGTAAGAACAATGTCATCAACATATGGGAGCAAGAAGGCTATATCAGCGCCTCGGCAGACAATAAACAGGGAAGTGTCAAACTTTGTGGGGGGTATAACCCTAGGTACCCACGGCAACGGACATGGGCCGCACCGCCAGGGGAGGTCCAGCCCATAAGATCAAGGCCTACGGTGCCCAATTCTGGTCGGCGTGCACCGCAAGGCAATTGGAACATATCTTGGCGATGAAGAAAGATCTATTCGGATATGCTAGATATCGTATTCCTTATAAATACTTACCAAAGAGCTGAATAGATCTTGGCCTAAACCGACTTGTAACCCTACCTCCTAGACTATATAAGGCGGGTAGGGACCCCCCTCGAAATCATCTCATATACAATACAATACACCAAAGACACAGGACGTAGGGTATTACATCGATCAGATGGCCCGAACATGTCTAAATCGTTGTCTCTGCGCTTGTGTCACCATCCGGTTCCTATCACGTGCACCTCTACCGATTCATCTACTACCATGGGCATACCCCTCGGTAGACTGTCGACCATATTTCGTCGACCATATGTCTATCATAGAGAACTCCCGGCGAAGAGCTGAAATAATGTGCGGGAGAACTCATAGACGAAGCCGTAAGAACAATGTCATCAACATATAGGAGCAAGAAGGCCATATCAGTGCCTCGGCAGAAATAAACAGGGGAGTGTCAAACTTAGCTTCAACAAAACCGAGGGAGGTGATATGAGCAGCGAAGCGACTATGCCAGGCATGAGGAGCTTGCTTCAATCCATAGAGAGACTTGTTCAATCGGCAGACATGGTCGGGTCTAAAGGAATCAACAAACCCAGATCGCTAAACACAGTATACTCTTTGTCAATGTCCCATGTAAGAATGCATTCTTGACATCCAGCTGGTGAATGGGCCAAGAGCGAGACAGTGCCAACGTGAGTACCACCCAAATAGTAGTAGGCTTGACGATAGGGCTGAAAGTCTCATCATAATCAATTCCTAGATGCTGAGTAAATCCACGAAGAACCCACCGAGCTTTGTAGCGGTCAAGTGAGCCATCAGATAGGAACTTGTGATGGAAGATCCATTTCCCTATAACAACATTAACCCCAGACGGGCGAGGAACCAAGGTCCAGGTGTTATTAGCCTGCAGCGCATCGAACTCGGCCTGCATAGCAGCACGCCACTGCGGGTCAGAAAGAGTGGCACGAATGCCAACTTTGCCACGGGTGCGCATGTTGTGCGCATTTGTCACCGGCACGATGGCCTGTGAGGTTGTGGAAGACGTCCGACCAATGGTGCACCCGGCGCTGCTGGCAATAGCCTGGGACGACGAGTCCGTAGAGGCAGCAGCACTGGGCACAACAGGCGATGGTGGCGTTGCTGACGCTGGTGAGGCGGCTGGCGGCGAGCCGGCTGGTGGCGCGTCAGAACTAGCGAGCGAGGCGGGAAGTTGCACCAAGGTGGCAGCAGGCGCACACGCAGGGCCAGGAGTGGCAGCCGCACCGCTGGGAAGATGAGTCCCTGCATGCACAGCACCAGGCCCAACGAGCAAAGTGGAACAGTCATCATCGCTCAAAAAATCCAGTGTGGTTGGATCCAAGGGGGAGGTGGACATCTCGGAAAATGGGAAAAGCGACTCATCGAACACAACGTGTCGCGAGACGATGATCCGATTGGAATGGAGGTAAAGACATCAGTACCCTTTGTAATCGGTAGAGTAGCCAAGGAAGACACACAGGGAGGAGCGAGGTGATAATTTATGTGGAGCTGTGGAAGACATGGTTGGGTAGCAAGCGCAGCCAAAGACTCGAAGGTGAACATACGAAGGCTGAGTGTCGTAAAGGGCAAAAAAAGGAGTGAGGCCATCAAGAGTCCTGGTGGGGTGAGGATTGAGGAGGTAAGTGGCAGTGTGAAGAGAGTTAGCCCAATAGATCGGGGGGGACTGGCCTGAAACAAAAGGGAACACACAATGTTGTTGATCATGCGAAGGGCGCGTTTGGCGTG